>NC_061514.1:210785124-210809971 GCF_022539505.1 Lolium rigidum
GATCATTGGAATAAATATATTCATCTTGGATTCGAAGAAGTAGAATAATTTGTCTTATTTATGGGAGCCTCCGAAATAGAATCCTTCATGTCTAAAAATTATGAAACTTGTGTTACTTGTCATGACCTTAAAGATTATGTCTCTTCCACTACAACAAGCCCCCCATATAGCATCGCATGCTCTGTAACGCTTTAAAAATGTGCTGCAAAATACCGACGTAGCTACGGATATTTGCATTGGTTAGTCCAACCGTTACAGACTATACGAGTGACAACGAATTTCATGCTTTGCAGTCTATATGTTGGGACACACCAAAATAAAGTACAACATGGGCGCTTAGCGCTAGGATCCTATTTCTGACTATTTCGTCTAATTTATGGTCTATCTCGGCATCCTGGCCGCTCTAGCGAAAAAAATCTGCATGATCAGTTTGACTAAAGATCGGGCGCTTGGTCAGGTGAAAAATAAGGAAAAAATATAGAGTGACTCAACCGAATCTGGACAGAATCAGTATATTTTTTAGGCTGGCGCGTTGGGAGGAGACGAACATATAGCATATCTTTTGTTTTTTCTTTATTTCTGGTAGCGCCTACAGGTTTGTGTAATAAAAAAACCATACCGTACCATACGTCATTGCAGACAAGGGATACCACCGCACGCCCCCAAATCAGACTCTACCGCTGAGATCCCTCTACACCGCCGAGCCATCGTGCCCCTCCCCGTCTTGAGCCATCTTGCCCCTCTCTGTCGCCGCCCTCCCAGGCTAGTTAGGCTCCCTTCGTTGTTGTACCGCCACCAAGGAACTCCCCTCCAGAAGCGCCGCACTCCCCGCTCTCTCCGCGCCCAGCCTTCGTCGATCCACCTTGTCCTGGTCGGCGATCAGCTGCCTGATAATTTTCGGCCCACCTGAAGCTGGAAAGTTGCCCTCCGCCCCCATTCCCCACAGGTAATGTTCTCCCGCATCTTTAATTGGCACCCGACCGAGTAGCACAGCAAGAACATGATCCCCTTTGATACGTCTCCAACGTATCTATAATTTCTGATGTTCCGTGCTTATATTATACCAATTGCTACATGTTTTATATACACTTTTTCCGGGACTAACCTATTAACAAGATGCCGAAGTGCCAGTTCCTGTTTTCTGCTGTTTTTGGTTCCAGAAAATTACTTCTGCGAATATTCTCGTAATTGCGCGAAACAAAAGGCCACGTCCCTATTTTTCCAGAAGCTTCACGGAGTCCGAAGGAGAGACGAAGGGGGGTCACGAGCTGGCCACCTCATAGGGTGGCACGGCCCCACCTTCTTCCGCGCCGCCAGGTGAGGTGGGCCCCTCGGGACTCCACCGACGCCGCCCCTTCGCCTATATATTGCCCCAGACGCAAAAACCCTAGAGGATCCTGCCAATTTCCACGAAGAGTTCCGTAGCGCTCCGCCGCCACCAAAAACCCTAATTCGGGGGACAGAAGTCTCTGTTTCGGCACCCTGCCGGGACGGGGAATTGCCCCCGGAGCCATCTCCATCGACTCCATCGCCATCTTCATCGCCGTTGCTTGTCTCCCATGATGAGGAGGGAGTAGTTCTCCCCCGAGGCTGAGGGCTCTACCGGTAGCTATGTGATTCATCTCTCTCTCCCATGGTGTGATCTTTATGTGATCATGAGCTTTGTAATCTTGTTGAATATGTAGATGTTACTCTTGTCTATTATGCACTCTAGAGGTTACTTTAATATGAACTCCGGAGTCACTCTCCACGGTGTGATGGTGACAGGTGTGCGCATCGTGTGTGATTCCTTTATGACGTTGTGGAGCTTGTTTACTCCGGCTTGAGGTGTGCTTTTGCAGCCCTACACAATGAATGGTGTTTTTTATCCAACAAGAGAGTGTTTGAGAGTAGCATTTATTTATTCAATTATGTGATCATTGTTGAGAGTGTCCACTAGTGAAAGTATGATCCCTAGGCCTTGTTTCTAAGCATTGAAACACCGTTTCCAACAAGTTCTGCTACATGTTCGCTTGCTGCTATTTTTATTTCAGATTGCAATTACTACTTATAATCATCCATATTACTTGTATTTCACTATCTCTTCGCTAAACTAGTGCACCTATATATCTGACAAGTTTATTAGGTGTGTTGGGGACACAAGAGACATTTTGTATCTTAATTGCAGGATTGCTTGAGAGAGATATCTTTGACCTCTACCTCCCCGAGTTCGATAAACCTTGGGTGATTCACTTAAGGGAAACTTGCTGCTGTTCTACGAACCTCTGCTCTTGGAGGCCCAACACTGTCTACAGGAATAGAAGCGTGCGTAGACATCAAGCTATTTTCTGGCGCCGTTGTCGGGGAGGTAAGGTAAAAGGTATTCACATCCTCCGACTACTAAGCTGTTTTCTAGCACTGTTGCTGGTGTGTGAGTGCTCGAAGGTATCTCCTTTAGATTCTGCAATTTTATCTTTTTGTCTCTTGTTTTTATTTTCACTAGTTAGGCTTAATGGAAAACAACAAAAAAATTAGACATCTTTATGAACTTTATCTTGAATTAGGACATGATGTGTTTGAAGAGAGAATTAAAAAACCCATGGAACTTTGTTTGCAAAATAGTTGTAGCAATGTTTTTAGCATGAATTCTTTGAACACTATTATTTTTAATGCTATGGAAAAGTCTAAGCTTGGGGAAGCTGGTTGTGATATTTTTAGTCCCCCAAGTTTTGAGGAGAAAATTTTCTTTGATGATAATTTGCCTCCCATTTATGATGATTATAATGATAGTGGTATTTTGGTGCCACCTACTATGGAGGATAAATTTCATTATGATTATTCTATGCCTCCAATTTATGATGATTACAATGATGGATGTGATAGTTTTACTCCCATTATTACTAATAAAATTGATTATGCTTATGTGGAGAGTAATGATACTTTTATGCATGTGGATCATGATAAGAATGCTTTATGTGATAGCTATATTGTTGAGTTTATTCATGATGCCACTGAAAATTATTTTGAGAGAGGAAAGTAAGGGTATAGAAATCTTCATGTTACTAAATTTCTTCTCTTTATGATGAATGTTTTGAGCTTTCTCTTGATTTGCTTTTATTTGCTGGGTTCTTTAAGACCTACTGGTCCTTATGAGATAGGGAGACACGATTTCATATATCACAATAATATTAAGTCTCCTCTCCTTGTGTTGAAATTTTTGAAGTTACACTTGTTTTGTCTTCCTATGCTACTCACTTTGTTCTTCATTGACTTGTTTTCTTACAAGGCTCCTATGCATAGGAAGAGTGTTAGATTTAAACATGTTTTATATATGCTTCTTGATGCTCTCTTTTCAACTCTCATCTTTATGTGAGCATCATAAAAATCACTATGCCTAGCTAGAAGGCATTAAAGAAAAGCGCTTATGGAAGACAACCCATCGTTTTTATTTTCTGTTATTTTTGCTTTTATTTTTGTTTTGAGTCAAGGTGCTTGTTACTTCTGTAGAAATACCTTTGTATCTTTATTTTCTTGCATTGTTGTGCCAAGTAAAGTCTCTAATAGAAAGTTGATACTAGATTTGGATTTCTGCGCAGAAACAGATTTTTAGCTGTCATGGTTTTGAGCTTTTCTCTCTGCAAAAAAATCTAAAAATTCTAAAAAAATCCATGAGTAATCCTCAGATATGTACTCAACTTTCATTATTTTTAAGTTTTTGGATCTGAGCATGTTTAGTGCCACGAAAAAATTTGTCTTTACAGACTGTTCTGTGTTGACAGATTCTGCCTTTTATTTTTGCATTGCCTCTTTTACTGTGTTTGAGTGGACTTCTTTGCTCCATTAAATTTCAGTACCTATGGGTAATGTCCAGAAGTGTTGGTAATGATTGTGTTCATGCAGAACATGTGTATTTTTGATTATGCACTAACCCGCTAATAAGATTACTTCGAGTTTGGTGTGAAGGAAGTTTTCAAGGATCAAGAGAGAAGGATGATATTACATGATCAAGAAGAGTTAAAAGCCTAAGCTAGGGGATGCCCCCGTGGTTCATCCCTGCATATTCCAAGAAGACTCAAGCGTCTAAGCTTGGGGATGCCCCCGTGGTTCATCCCTGCATATTGCAAGAAGACTCAAGCGTCTAAGCTTGGGGATGCCCAAGGCATCCCCTTCTTCATCAACAACCTATCAGGTCATCTCTAGTGAAACTATATTTTAATTCCGTCACATCTTATGCACTTTACTTGGAGCGTCTGTGTGCTTTTATTTTTGTTTATTTGTTTTCGTTTTCTGAATAATCGGATCCTAGCATTCTTGTGTGGGAGAGAGACACGCTCCGCTTTTTCATGTGAACACTTGTGTTCTTTGTTTTTATTTAATGTTCATGGCGAAAGCTGAAAGCCTCAGCATTGATTGATATTTGGTTGGAAATGGAAAATGCTACATGTGGTAGATGGTATGTTGAAAAGACATATTCATTCTTGTAGATCATTGTCTTGTTTAATTTGACACTTTGCAATTGTTTTGAGCTCTCAAGTAGATCATGTTTAAGCTCTTGCATCATGTAGTTAAAGCCTACTAGTGGAGAACTAACGTAGAGCTTGTTGAAATTTGGTTTGCATGTTTGTTATCTCTAAGGTCTAGATATTTTACGGTAAAATGTTTGAGCAACAAGGAAGACAGTGTAGAGTCTTATAATACTTGCAATATGTTTTTATTTAAGTCTCGATGTACCGGTTTATACTTGTGTTTGCTTCAAACAACCTTGCTAGCCTAAACTCTGTACTGAGAGGGAATGCTTCTCGTGCATCCAAACCTTGAGCCAAAACCCATGCCATTTGTGTCCACCATATCTACCTACTATGTGGTATTTCCTGCCATTCCAAGTAAATAGTTCATGTGCTACCTTTAAACAATTCAAAAGCTATTATCTCTTATTTGTGTCAATGTTTTATAGCTCATGAGGAAGTATGTGGTGTTTATCTTTCAACCTTGTCATTTACTTCTGACAGACTTTCACCAATGGACTAGTGGCATATACATCCGCTTATCCAATAATTTTGCAAAAAGAGCTGGCAAATGGGGTGCCCAGTCCCGATTAATTACAACTTTCATTAATAATTCTCTTCACATGTTTTGCCCTGATTTATCAGTAAGCAACTTAATTTTGCAAATAGACACTCCATGGTATGTGAATGTTAGAAGGCACCCGAGGATTCGGTTAGCCATGGCTTGTGTAAGAAAAAGGTTGGGAGGAGTGTCATCAATAATGAAACTAAAATACATGTGTAAACAAAAGAGAAGAGGGATGATCTACCTTGCTGGTAGAGATAACGTCCTTCATGGGAGCCGCTCTTGAAAGTCTGGTTGACAAGGTAGTTAGAGTACCCACTACCATTCGCTGACAACAACAAACACCTCTCAAATACTTACTTTTTCTCTCTATATGCTTTTGAAAACTTGAAAAGCTCTAGCACATGATTTAATCCCTGCTTCCCTCTGCGAAGGGTCTATCTTTTACTTTATGTTGAGTCAGTTTACCTACTCCTTTCTATCTCAGAAGAAAACACTTGTGTCAACTTTGTGTGCATTGATTCTTACATGTTTACTTATTGCACTTGTTATATTGCTTTATGTTGACAACTATCCATGAGATATACATGTTACAAGTTGTAAGCAATTGCTGAAAACTTAATCATCCTTTGTGTTGCTTCAATTTCATTTACTTTGAATCTATTGCTTTATGAGTTATCTGTTATGCAAAACTTTTTGATGCTTGTCTTGAAGGTACTATTCATGAAAAGTTTTTACTTATGTGATTCGGTTCTTTACTCTTTATCTATCTGTTAGCAAACTATAGACCATTGCTTTGAGTCACTTCATTCATGACATAAGCCTCGCAATATCATTTGATCAAGATTGTGTGAAAGCATGTCTCCTCAGAAATTATTTGTTGTTATCGTTTTACCTACTCGAGGACGAGTAGAACTAAGCTTGGGGATGCTTGATACGTCTCCAACGTATCTATAATTTCTGATGTTCCATGCTTATATTATACCAATTGCTACATGTTTTATATACACTTTATATCATTTTTATGCATTTTCCGACACTAACCTATTAACAAGATGCCGAAGTGTCAGTTCCTGTTTTCTGCTGTTTTTGGTTCCAGAAAATTACTTCTGCGAATATTCTCGTAATTGCGCGAAACAAAAGGCCACGTCCCTATTTTTTCAGAAGCTTCACGGAGTCCGAAGGAGAGACGAAGGGGGGCCACGAGCTGTCCACCTCATAGGGTGGCGCGGCCCCACCTTCTGCCGCGCCGCCAGTTGAGGTGGGCCCTGATGTCTACGGGGGCTTCTATTCTTGTAGACGGTGTTGGGCCTCCAAGAGCAGAGGTTTGTAGAACAGCAGCAAGTTTCCCTTAAGTGGATCACCCAAGGTTTATCGAACTCGGGGAGGAAGAGGTCAAAGATATCCCTCTCATGCAACCACTGCAACCACAAAGCAAGAAGTCTCTTGTGTCCCCAACACACCTAATAGGTGCACTAGTTCGGCGAAGAGATAGTGAAATACGGGTGGTATGAAATAGTAGTAGCAACGGCACCGGAAAAGTGCTTTGCCCGGGACGAGTAAACAAGCGGTAGTAACGCGAGTAAAACGAGTAAACAAGCAGCGATAGCGATATTTAGGAACAAGGCCTAGGGAATAGACTTTCACTAGTGGACACTCTCAACTTTGATCACATAACGAGAATAGATAAATGCATACTCTACACTTTTGTTGGATGATGAACACATTGCGTAGGATTACACGAACCCTCAATGCCGGAGTTAACAAGCTCCACAATAATGCTCATATTTTAGTAACCTTTAGTGTAAGATAGATCAAAAGACTAAACCAAGTACTAGCATAGCATGCACACCTGTCACCTTCATGCATATGTAGGAGGAATAGATCACATCAATATTATCATAGCAATAGTTAACTTCGCAATCTACAAGAGATCATGATCATAGCATAAACCAATTACTAACACGGTGCACACATCTGTCACCTTTGCACACGTGCGGGAGGAATAAAACTACTTTAATAACATTGCTAGAGTAGCACATAGATAAATTGTGATACAAACACATTGCAATCATAAAGAGATATAAATAAGCACCTCACTATGCCATTCAACGGTGAATAAGTATTCTGTGAAATATAGCCTAAGAGACCCACACGGTGCACACACTTGTCACCTTTACACACGTGGGACAAGGAGTCTCCGGAGATCACATAAGTAAAACTCACTTGACTAGCACAATGACATCTAGATTACAAGCATCATCATATGAATCTCAATCATGTAAGGCAGCTCATGAGATTATTGTATTGAAGCACATAGGAGAGAGATGAACCACATAGCTACCGGTACAGCCCGAGCCTCGATGGAGAACTACTCCCTCCTCATGGGAGCAGCGGCGGTGATGAAGATGGCGGTGGAGATGGCAGCGGTGTCGATGGAGAAGCCTTCCGGGGCACTTCCCCGCTCGGCGGGGTGCCGGAACGAGAGACTCCTGTCCCCCAGATCTTGGCTTCGCGATGGCGGCGGCTCTGGAAGGTTTTCCGTATCGTGGTTTTTCGTATCAGGGTTTTCGCGACGGAGGCTTTATATAGGCGAAGAGGCAGCGCAGGAGGGTCGAAGGGTTGGCCACACCATATGGCGGCGCGGCCAGGGCCTGGGCCGCGCCGGCCTATGGTCTGGGGCCCGATGCCCCCCTCCGGTCCTTCACGGGTGTTACGGATGCTTCCGGTGAAAATAGGAACCTGGGTCTTGATTTCGTCCGATTCGAGAATATTTCGTTACTAGGATTTACTGAAACCAAAAACAGCGAGAAAACAGCAAGCGGCACTTCGGCATCTTGTTAATAGGTTAGTTCCGGAAAATGCACGAATATGACATAAAGTGTGCATAAAACATGTAGGTATCATCAATAATATGGCATAGAACATAAGAAATTATCGATACGTCGGAGACGTATCAAGCATCCCCAAGCTTAGTTACTGCTCGTCCCGAGCGAGGTAAAACGATAACAAAGATAATTTCTGAAGTGATATGCCATCATAACCTTGATCATACTATTTGTAAACATATGTAGTGGATGCAGCGATCAAAACAATGGTAATGACATGAGTAAACAAGTGAATCATAAAGCAAAGACTTTTCATGAATATTACTTCAAGACAATTATCAATAAGTCTTGCATAAGAGTTAACTCATAAAGCAATAAATCAAAGTAAAGGTATTGAAGCAACACAAAGGAAGATTAAGTTTCAGCGGTTGCTTTCAACTTGTAACATGTATATCTCATGGATAATTGTCAACATAGAGTAATATAACAAGTACAATATGCAAGTATGTAGGAATCAATGCACGAGTTCACACAAGTGTTTGCTTCTTGAGGTGGAGAGAAATAGGTGAGCTGACTCAACATAAAAGTAAAGAGAATGGTCCTTCAAAGAGGAAAGCATCGATTGCTATATTTGTGCTAGAGCTTTTATTTTGAAAACATGAAACAATTTTGTCAACGGTAGTAATAAAGCATATGAGTTATGTACATTATATCTTACAAGTTGCAAGTCTCATGCATAGTATACTAATAGTGCCCGCACCTTGTCCTAATTAACTTGGACTACCGGATCTTTGCAATGCACATGTTTTGACCAAGTGTCACAATGGGGTACCTCCATGTCGCCTGTACAAAGGTCTAAGGAGAAAGCTCGCATTTTGGATTTCTCGCTTTTGATTATTCTCAACTTAGACATCCATACCGGGACAACATGGACAACGAGATAATGGACTCCTCTTTAATGCATAAGCATGTGGTAACAATTATTATTCTCATATGAGATTGAGGATATATGTCCAAACTGAAACTTCCACCATGAATCATGGCTTTAGTTACCGGCCCAAAGTTCTTCTCTAACAATATGCATGCTCCAACCATGAAGGTGGTAGATCTCTCTTGCTTCAGACAAGACGGACATGCATAGCAACTCACATGATATTCAACAAAGAATAGTTGATGGCGTCCCCGAAGCATGGTTATCGCACAACAAGCAACTTAATAAGAGATAAAGTGCATAAGTACATATTCAATACCACAATAGTTTTTAAGCTATTTGTCCCATGAGCTATATATTGCAAAGGTGAATGATGGAATTTAAAGGTAGCACTCAAGCAATTTACTTTGGAATGGCGGAGAAATACCATGTAGTAGGTAGGTATGGTGGACACAAATGGCATAGTGGTTGGCTCAAGTATTTGGATGCATGAGAAGTATTCCCTCTCGATACAAGGTTTAGGCTAGCAAGGTTACTTGAAACAAACACAAGGATGAACCGGTGCAGCAAAACTCACATAAAAGACATATTGTAAACATTATAAGACTCTACACCGTCTTCCTTGTTGTTCAAAACTCAATACTAGAAATTATCTAGACCTTAGAGAGACCAATTATGCAAACCAAATTTTAGCAAGCTCTATGTATTTCTTCATTAATAGGTGCAAAGTATATGATGCAAGAGCTTAAACATGAGCACAACAATTGCCAAGTATCAAATTATTCAAGACATTCTACCAATTACTACATGTAGCATTTTCCGTTTCCAACCATATAAAAATTTAACGAAGCAGTTTCAACCTTCGCCATGAAAATTAAAGGCTAAGAACACATGTGTTCATACGAACCAGCGGAGTGTGTCTCTCTCCCACAAAGTGAATGCTAGGATCCATTTTATTCAAACAAAACAAAAACAAAAACAAACAGACGCTCCAAGTAAAGTACATAAGATGTGGCCGAATAAAAATATAGTTTCAAGAGAAGGAACTCGATAATTTGTCGATGAAGAAGGGGATGCCTTGGGCATCCCCAAGCTTAGACGCTTGATTCTTCTTAGAATATGCAGGGGTGAACCACCGGGGCATCCCCAAGCTTAGAGCTTTCACTCTTCTTGATCATAGTATATCATACTCCTCTCTTGATCCTTGAAAACTTCCTCCACACCAAACTCGAAACAACTCATTAGAGGGTTAGTGCACAATAAAAATTCACATGTTCAGAGGTGAAACAATCATTCTTAACACTTCTGGACATTGCATAAAGCTACTGGACATTAATGGATCAAAGAAATTCATCCAACATAGCAAAAGAGGCAATGCGAAATAAAAGGCAGAATCTGTCAAAACAGAACAGTCCGTAAAGATGGATTTTATTAGGGCACCAGACTTGCTCAAATGAAAATGCCCAAATTGAATGAAAGTTGCGTACATATCTGAGGATCATGCACGTAAATTGGCTTAATTTTCTGAGCTACCTACAGGGAGGTAGACCCAGATTCGTGACAGCAAAGAAATATGGAACTGCGCAGTAATCCAAATCTAGTACTTACTTTACTATCAAAGACTTTACTTGGCACAATAAAACTCAAAACTAAGATAAGGAGAGGTTGCTAGAGTAGTAAACAACTTCCAAGACACAAATATAAAACAAAGTACTGTAGCAAAATAACACATGGGTTATCTCCCAAGAAGTTCTTTCTTTATAGCCATTAAGATGGGCTCAGCAGTTTTAATGATGCACTCGCAAGAAATAGTATTGGAAGCAAAAGAGAGCATCAAGAGGCAAATTCAAAACAAATTTAAGTCTAACATGCTTCCTATGCATAGGAACCTTGTAAATAAACAAGTTCATGAAGAGCAAAGTAGCAAGCATAGGAAGATAGAACAACTGTAGCTTCAAAAATTTCAGCACATAGAGAGGCATTTTAGTAACATGAAAATTTCTACAACCATATTTTCCTCTCTCATAATAACTTTCAGTAGCATCATGAGCAAACTCAACAATATAACTATCACATAAAGCATTCTTATCATGAGTCTCATGCATAAAATTATTACTCTCCACATAAGCATAATCAATTTTATTAGTTGTAGTGGGAGCAAATTCAACAAAGTAGCTATCATTATTATTCTCATCAAGTGTAGGAGGCATAGTATAATCACAACAGGATTTACTCTCCATAGTAGGTTGTACCAAAAGACCACTATTATAATCATCATAAATAGGAGGCAAAGTATCATCAAAGAAAATTTTCTCCTCAATGCTTGGGGGACTAAAAAGATCATGAAAACCAGCTTCCCCAAGCTTAGAACTTTCTACATTATTATCAACAATGGTGTTCAAAGCGTTCATACTAATATTACTACCGGCATGCAAATAAGATTTCATAGGTTTTTTAATTTTCGCATCAAACAATCCATGTTTTAAATCAGGAAATAGAATAAGAAGCTCATTGTTGTCCATTATGCCAAACTAGTGTAAACAAGAAACAAAAAGATGCAATTGCAGGATCTAAAGGAAATAGCTTCGAGCACACACACAATGGCGCCAGAAAAGTACTTTACCCGAGACCGGAGTATGAGTGCCTTTTACCTTTCCTCCCCGGCAACGGCGCCGGAAAAGTGCTTGATGTCTACGAGAGCTTCTATTCTTGTAGACAGTGTTGGGCCTCCAAGAGCGAGAGGTTTGTAGAACGGCAGCAAGTTTCCCTTAAGTGGATCACCCAAGGTTTATCGAACTCGGGGAGGAAGAGGTCAAAGATATCCCTCTCATGCAACCACTGCAACCACAAAGCAAGAAGTCTCGTGTGTCCCCAACACACCTAATAGGTGCACTAGTTCGGCGAAGAGATAGTGAAATACGGGTGGTATGAAATAGTAGTAGCAACGGCACCGAGAAAAGTGCTTTGCCCGAGGACGATAAACAAGCGGTAGTAACGCAGCGGTAGTAACGCGAGTAAAACAGTAAACAAGCAGCGATAGCAGTATTTAGGAACAAGGCCTAGGGAATAGACTTTCACGAGTGGACACTCTCAACTTTGATCACATAACAGAATAGATAAATGCATACTCTACATTTTGTTGGATGATGAACACATTGCGTAGGATTACACGAACCCTCAATGCCGGAGTTAACAAGCTCCACAATAATGCTCATATTTTAGTAACCTTTAGTGTAAGATAGATCAAAAGACTAAACCAAGTACTAGCATAGCATGCACACTTGTCACCTTCATGCATATGTAGGAGGAATAGATCACATCAATATTATCATAGCAATAGTTAACTTCGCAATCTACAAGAGATCATGATCATAGCATAAACCAAGTACTAACACGGTGCACACATCTGTCAACTTTGCACACGTGCGGGAGGAATAAAACTACTTTAATAACATTGCTAGAGTAGCACATAGATAAATTGTGATACAAACACATTGCAATCATAAAGAGATATAAATAAGCACCTCACTATGCCATTCAACGGTGAATAAGTATTCTGTGAAATATAGCCTAAGAGACCCACACGGTGCACACACTCTGTCACCTTTACACACGTGGGACAAGGAGTCTCCGGAGATCACATAAGTAAAACTCACTTGACTAGCACAATGACATCTAGATTACAAGCATCATCATATGAATCTCAATCATGTAAGGCAGCTCATGAGATTATTGTATTGAAGCACATAGGAGAGAGATGAACCACATAGCTACCGGTACAGCCCCGAGCCTCGATGGAGAACTACTCCCTCCTCATGGGAGCAGCAGCGGTGATGAAGATGGCGGTGGAGATGGCGGTGGTGTCGATGGAGAAGCCTTCCGGGGGCACTTCCCCGCTCCGGCAGGGTGCCGGAACAGAGACTCCTGTCCCCCAGATCTTGGCTTCGCGATGGCGGCGGCTCCGGAAGGTTTTCCGTATCGTGGTTTTTCGTATCGGGGTTTTCGCGACGGAGGCTTTATATAGGCGAAGAGGTGGCGCGAGGAGGGTCGAAGGGGTGGCCACACCATATGGCGGCGCGGCCGGGGCCTGGGCCGCGCCGGCCTATGGTCCGGGGGCCCGATGCCCCCTCCGGTCCTTCCCGGGTGTTCGGATGCTTCCGGTGAAAATAGGAACTCGGGTCTTGATTTCTTCCGATTCCGAGAATATTTCGTTACTAGGATTTCTGAAACCAAAAACAGCAGAAAACGACAAGCGGCACTTCGGCATCTTGTTAATAGGTTAGTTCCAGAAAATGCACGAATATGACATAAAGTGTGCATAAAACATGTAGGTTTCATCAATAATATGGCATAGAACATAAGAAATTATCGATACGTCGGAGACGTATCAGGCCCCTCGGGACTCCACCGACGTCGTCCCTTCGCCTATATATTGCCCCAGACGCGAAAACCCTAGAAGATCCTGCCAATTTCCACGAAGAGTTCCGTAGCTCCGCCACCACCAAAAACCCTAATTCGGGGGACAGAAGTCTCTGTTTCGGCACCCTGCCGGGATGGGGAATTGCCCCCGAGCCAGCTCCATTGACTCCATCGCCATCTTCATCGATGTTGCTGTCTCCCATGATGAGGAGGGAGTAGTTGTCCCCCGAGGCTGAGGGCTCTACTGGTAGCTATGTGGTTCATCTCTCTCTCCCATGGTGTGATCTTTATGTGATCATGAGCTTTGTAATCTTGTTGAATATGTAGATGTTACTCTTGTCTATTATGCACTCTAGAGGTTACTTTAATATGAACTCCGGAGTCACTCTCCACGGTGTGATGGTGACAGTGTGCGCATCGTGTGTGATTCCTTTATGACGTTGTGGAGCTTGTTTACTCCGGCTTGAGGTGTGCTTTTGCAGCCCTACACAATGAATGGTGTTTTTTATCCAACAAGAGAGTGTTTGAGAGTAGCATTTATTTATTCAATTATGTGATCATTGTTGAGAGTTTCCACTAGTGAAAGTATGATCCCTAGGCCTTGTTTCTAAGCATTGAAACACCGTTTCCAACAAGTTCTGCTACATGTTCGCTTGCTGCTATTTTTATTTCAGATTGCAATTACTACTTATAATCATCCATATTACTTGTATTTCACTATCTCTTCGCCGAACTAGTGCACCTATACATCTGACAAGTGTATTAGGTGTGTTGGGGACACAAGAGACTTTTTGTATCTTAATTGCAGGATTGCTGGAGAGAGATATCTTTGACCTCTACCTCCCCGAGTTCGATAAACCTTGGGTGATTCACTTAAGGGAAACTTGCTGCTGTTCTACGAACCTCTGCTCTTGGAGGCCCAACACTGTCTACAGGAATAGAAGCGTGCGTAGACATCAAGCTATTTTCTGGCGCCGTTGCCGGGGAGGTAAGGTAAAAGGTATTCACATCCTCCGACTACTAAGCTATTTTCTAGCACTGTTGCTGGTGTGTGAGTGCTCAAAGGTATCTCCTTTAGATTCTGCAATTTTATCTTTTTATCTCTTGTTTTTATTTTCATTAGTTAGGCTTAATGGAAAACAACAAAAAAATTAGAGATCTTTATGAACTTTATCTTGAATTAGGACATGATGTGTTTGAAGAGAGAATTTAAAAACCCATGGAACTTTGTTTGCAAAATAGTTGTAGCAATGTTTTTAGCATGAATTCTTTGAACACTATTATTTTTAATGCTATGGAAAAGTCTAAGCTTGGGGAAGCTGGTTGTGATATTTTTAGTCCCCCAAGTTTTGAGGAGAAAATTTTCTTTGATGATAATTTGCCTCCCATTTATGATGATTATAATGATAGTGGTATTTTGGTGCCACCTACTATGGAGGATAAAGTTCATTATGATTATTCTATGCCTCCAATTTATGATGATTACAATGATGGATGTGATAGTTTTACTCCCATTATTACTAATAAAATTGATTATGCTTATGTGGAGAGTAATGATACTTTTATGCATGTGGATCATGATAAGAATGCTTTATGTGATAGCTATATTGTTGAGTTTATTCATGATGCCACTGAAAATTATTTTGAGAGAGGAAAGTATGGGTATAGAAATCTTCATGTTACTAAATTTCTTCTCTTTATGATGAATGTTTTGAGCTTTCTCTTGATTTTCTTTTATTTGCTGGGTACTTTAAGACCTACTGGTCCTTATGAGAGAGGGAGACACGATTTCATATATCACAATAATATTAAGTCTCCTCTCCTTGTGTTGAAATTTTTGAAGTTACACTTGTTTTGTCTTCCTATGCTACTCACTTTGTTCTTCATTGAATTGTTTTCTTACAAGGCTCCTATGCATAGGAAGAGTGTTAGATTTAAACATGTTTTACATATGCTTCTTGATGCTCTCTTTTCAACTCTCATCTTTATGTGAGCATCATAAAAATCACTATGCCTAGCTAGAAGGCGTTAAAGAAAAGCGATTATGGAAGACAACCCATCGTTTTTATTTTATGTTATTTTTTCTTTTCTTTTTGTTTTGAGTCAAGGTGCTTGTTACTTCTGTAGCAATACCTTTGTATCTTTATTTTCTTGCATTGTTGTGCCAAGTAAAGTCTCTAATAGAAAGTTGATACTAGATTTGGATTTCTGCGCAGAAACAGATTTTTAGCTGTCACGGTTTTGAGCTTTTCTCTCTGCAAAAAAATCTAAAAATTCTAAAAAAATCCATGAGTAATCCTCAGATATGTACTCAACTTTCATTAGTTTTAAGTTTTCGGATCTGAGAATGTTTAGTGCCTCGAAACAATTCGTCTTTACGGACTGTTCTGTGTTGACAGATTCTGCCTTTTATTTTTGCATTGCCTCTTTTACTGTGTTTGAGTGGATTTCTTTGCTCCATTAAATTTCAGTAGCTATGGGTAATGTCCAGAAGTGTTGGTAATGATTGTGTTCATGCAGAACATGTGTATTTTTGATTATGCACTAACCGCTAATAAGATTACTTCGAGTTTGGTGTGAAGGAAGTTTTCAAGGATCAAGAGAGAAGGATGATATTACATGATCAAGAAGAGTTAAAATCCTAAGCTTGGGGATGCCCCCGTGGTTCATCCCTGCATATTGCAAGAAGACTCAAGCGTCTAAGCTTGGGGATGCCCCCGTGGTTCATCCCTGCATATTGCAAGAAGACTCAAGCATCTAAGCTTGGGGATGCCCAAGGCATCCCCTTCTTCATCAACAACCTATCAGGTCATCTCTAGTGAAACTATATTTTAATTCCGTCACATCTTATGCACTTTACTTGGAGCGTCTTTGTGCTTTTATTTTTGTTTATTTGTTTTCGTTTTCTGAATAAATCGGATCCTAGCATTCTTGTGTGGGAGAGGGACACGCTCCGCTTTTTCATGTGAACACTTGTGTTCTTTGTTTTTATTTAATGTTCATGGCGAAAGCTGAAAGCCTCAGCATTGATTGATATTTGGTTGGAAATGGAAAATGCTACATGTGGTAGATGGTATGTTGAAAAGACATATTCATTCTTGTAGATCATTGTCTTGTTTAATTTGACACTTTGCAATTGTTTTGAGCTCTCAAGTAGATCATGTTTAAGCTCTTGCATCATGTAGTTAAAGCCTACTAGTGGAGAACTAACGTAGAGCTTGTTGAAATTTGGTTTGCATGTTTGTTATCTCTAAGGTCTAGATATTTTCTGGTAAAATGTTTGAGCAACAAGGAAGACAGTGTAGAGTCTTATAATACTTGCAATATGTTTTTATTTAAGTCTCGCTGTACCGGTTTATACTTGTGTTTGCTTCAAACAACCTTGCTAGCCTAAACTCTGTACTGAGAGGGAATGCTTCTCGTGCATCCAAACCTTGAGCCAAAACCCATGCCATTTGTGTCCACCATATCTACCTACTATGTGGTATTTCCTGCCATTCCAAGTAAATACTTCATGTGCTACCTTTAAACAATTCAAAAGCTATTATCTCTTATTTGTGTCAATGTTTTATAGCTCATGAGGAAGTATGTGGTGTTTATCTTTCAACCTTGTCATTTACTTCTGACAGACTTTCACCAATGGACTAGTGGCATATACATCCGCTTATCCAATAATTTTGCAAAAAGAGTTGGCAAATGGGGTGCCCAGTCCCGATTAATTACAACTTTCATTAATAATTCTCTTCACATGTTTTGCCCTGATTTATCAGTAAGCAACTTAATTTTGCAAATAGACACTCCTCAATGGTATGTGAATGTTGGAAGGCACCCAAGGATTCGGTTAGCCATGGCTTGTGTAAGCAAAAGTTTGGGAGGAGTGTCATCAATAATGAAACTAAAATACATGTGTAAACAAAAGAGAAGAGGGATGATCTACCTTGATGGTAGAGATAACGTCCTTCATTGGAGCCGCTCTTGAAAGTCTGGTTGACAAGGTAGTTAGAGTACCCACTACCATTCGCTGACAACAACAAACACCTCTCAAATACTTACTTTTTCTCTCTATATGCTTTTGAAAACTTGAAAAGCTCTAGCACATGATTTAATCCCTGCTTCCCTCTGCGAAGGGTCTATCTTTTACTTTATGTTGAGTCAGTTTACCTACTCCTTTCTATCTCAGAAGCAAACACTTGTGTCAACTTTGTGTGCATTGATTCTTACATGTTTACTTATTGCACTTGTTATATTGCTTTATGTTGACAACTATCCATGAGATATACATGTTACAAGTTGTAAGCAATTGCTGAAACTTTATCATCCTTTGTGTTGCTTCAATTTCTTTTACTTTGAATCTATTGCTTTATGAGTTATCTCTTATGCAAAGCTTTTTGATGCTTGTCTTGAAGGTACTATTCATGAAAAGTTTTTTACTTATGTGATTCGGTTGTTTACTCTTTATCTATCCGTTAGCAAACTATAGACCATTGCTTTGAGTCACTTCATTCATGACATAAGCCTCGCAATATCATTTGATCAAGATTGTGTGAAAGCATGTCTCCTCAGAAATTATTTGTTGTTATCGTTTTACCTACTCGAGGACGAGTAGAACTAAGCTTGGGGATGCTTGATACGTCTCCAACGTATCTATAATTTCTGATGTTCCATGCTTATATTATACCAATTACTACATGTTTTATATACACTTTATATCGTTTTTATGCATTTTCCGAGACTAACCTATTAACAAGATGCCGAAGTGTCAGTTCCTGTTTTCTGCTGTTTTTGGTTCCAGAAAATTACTTCTGCGAATATTCTCGTAATTGCGCGAAACAAAAGGCCACGTCCCTATTTTTCCAGAACCTTCACGTAGTCCGAAGGAGAGACGAAGGGGGGCCATGAGCTGTCCACCTCATAGGGTGGCGCGGCCCCACCTTCTGCCGCGCCGTCAGGTGAGGTGGGCCCCTCGGGACTCCACCGATGTCGTCCCTTCGCCTATATATTGCCCCAGACATGAAAACCCTAGAAGATCCTGCCAATTTCCACGAAGAGTTCCGTAGCTCCGCCGCCACCAAAAACCCTAATTCGGGGGACAGAAGTCTCTGTTTCGGCACCCTGCCGGGACAGGGAATTGCCCCCGGAGCCATCTCCATCGACTCCATCGCCATCTTCATCGCTGTTGCTGTCTCCCATGATGAGGAGGGAGTAGTTCTCCCCCGAGGCTGAGGGCTCTACCGGTAGCTATGTGGTTCATCTCTCTCTCCCATGGTGTGATCTTTATGTGATCATGAGCTTTGTAATCTTGTTGAATATGTAGATGTTACTCTTGTCTATTATGCACTCTAGAGGTTACATTAATATGAACTCCGGAGTCACTCTCCACGGTGTGATGGTGACAGTGTGCGCATCGTGTGTGATTTCTTTATGACGTTGTGGAGCTTGTTTACTCCGGCTTGAGGTGTGCTTTTGCAGCCCTACACAATTAATGGTGTTTGTTATCCAACAAGAGAGTGTTTGAGAGTAGCATTTATTTATTCAATTATGTGATCATTGTTGAGAGTGTCCACTAGTGAAAGTATGATCCCTAGGCCTTGTTTCTAAGCATTGAAACACCGTTTCCAACAAGTTCTGCTACATGTTTGCTTGCTGCTATTTTTATTTTAGATTCCAATTACTACTTATAATCATCCATATTACTTGTATTTCACTATCTCTTCGCCGAACTAGTGCACCTATACATCTGACAAATGTATTAGGTGTGTTGGGGACACAAGAGACTTCTTGTATCTTAATTGCAGGATTGCTTGAGAGGGATATCTTTGACCTCTACCTCCCTGAGTTCGATAAACCTTGGATGATTCACTTAAGGGAAACTTGCAGCTGTTCTATGAACCTCTGCTCTTGGAGGCCCAACACTGTCTACAGGAATAGAAGCGTGCGTAGACATCACCCTTCATCTTGCATGATGTTGCTTTGACATCTACATATATTTTCATCATCTTTGATGTTCTTTGTCTTGGCAGAGGAGAAGAAATAGTTTTATGTATTACAACTTAATTAACAAGGAAATTTGATGTGGCCCTACTTCTGTCTTTACTGATGTTAGTACTAGACCATAATTGTGCGCGTTGCCGCACCCGTTCATCCTGAGGGAGGAACTATATAAGTGTATTGTGAAATCAAGACGACCGAAATAACCAACAATATGTCTAGAAAGTCATGATAATTAAAAGAATACATAAAGGCATTAAGAGACTACATGTTCAAGGAAAAAGTTGATCGAGAGTTTCAATAGCACACTGGTAGCGTGGAATGGTACCGTAGAATTAACCCTCTATCCTTTTGTAGGGCACTGAACCATGTACTTATTGCATAACTTGGTAGCAAATACCTATTACACTGCAACTTATGCATCGTCTGAAGTGAAGGTATCTTAAGAAACCCCGTCAAAATTATAATGATTGAGTTCGACTACGGTAACTAACTTAGCAGCTAGATTAATAATCCTGAAACTGTGAATAGCTTAAGGTAGGACGGTTGTTGAAGAAAAATTTATTATAACCAACTTTAGTCCCATTCTGAAAGCTTGATGCTCACAAAAGAATCCTCAATTAGGCAATCTCAACATTTACCACGACTGTAGTTTCCCTTGGCAGGTCCTCCTTCTTATCAGGTGCACATCTGTGTGAACTCTAAAGATGAATCTCATATATTCATATAAAGTATTTGCAAGGAAATGTAAGATGGCTAGCACATGTCTTCTAAATGCCATAATATTCTATTCGAGCAATACATAGACTGAAAAGGAGTATCCTATGTAAGTTTTAACTCCCGAGTTTCACTACATAACTCTTCATTCTCTGATGTTGATACTGAAATAGGCATATTTTTCAGAAAATCGCTTCTTTTCTCTTCGTTCGCTGCAGCAAATCATCTAAATCTTCTCAAAGCTCCACAATACAACCAGAACATAATGGGATTAGATGAAAATACACTGGCTGAAGCAAAAATAAAGACACAGATGAACATCAAAGGGTTTATAATCCCAACGGATAAACAAGAACATGCAATCTTTTAAAGGAAAATTTTGCAATTACGAAAAATGTTCTCTTGCCGTGCATATGGATACCAAAACAGGGGGATGCTGATATATCACAATTGAAAAACGAAGGAGACAAGCTCTTGGATGTAAGACATACATACCCACGAATGGAGTTCACATACACGGATACACCATGTGTCCATCCCGACATCCCAATAGAGCAATTCCTACCCATGCGACAGCTCCTGAAAAATGGCATAGCAAGCAAGTGGCCTGGGTGACACATCAATAGATAAAACACTGATCAAGGAGGATATATACAAGTGAACTGCAAAACCAAGCGGATCAAAACCATGGCTGTCGGACTGACGGAGTGAAGTCCAGATGCCCAGATGGAAGAGAAAGAAGCCCGAGGGCATGCACCATATATGGAGGAGCTCAGAGAGGAGAAAAGGGGGGAGTAACGCATGCCCATTATTACGCGCCGCCGGCCATTCAAGCAACGGAAGAGGGAGGGACGGGGATTTCCTTTCATTTATCGTATCAAGAATTTAAGACCGTAGGCCAGCGTACCCTACGAAACAACGGCCCATCAGTAGTTAGCTCAGCAATTTCGACCATCAAATCGGCCCGTTTCATGAGGAAGAGCCCAAGTCAATCTTCAGAGAAGCTGCCCGGTAAATCCGGCTAAAATAGAACGAAAAACGCTAAAATTGGGGAATTCGTAAGCTACCTTTGGTGTCCAGCTGGGAGTGGGAGTCGACGGCGCATTCGGAGCAAGAACGGCGGCGCAGGCAGAGGAGGATAGGAGGCGCATGCGTACGAAGCACAATGAAGAAAATAGAAGAATATTTTTTGCAACCACTGGTATCTTTTTTTTTTTAGCATCGCAACCACTGGTATCCGTGTCAAGCCCAAACCATATTGGCCTATTGAACTGTTTCGGGCCCAAATAATGTGGTGCGGTCTAGCACAATTTGAGGAGTAGCAGCCCAACAATGAAAATGGGCGAAAGAAGCCCTTTTAACGGGAATGAGTCGCTATTCGGGACGAGTGCCTGTTCGGGAAGGCTAACAATGGTTTGGACCGTTAGATCATTTGATCGGACGGCTAAGGGTGTCAAATTGCTGTGGAGAGGTCCTGCTGGTTCCATTATACTGTTAACTAATTTGGTTGTGTTATTGAACTTGAAACTCCAACAGCCTCACTTTGCAACATTTTTGTATTGTGTGTTTAGATTATTTATCAATGCTTTAATAAGAAAAACTTTCTGCTAAACATGTAATTTTATGAGATTTGATCCAGTTTTCTAAGCATGTCACTTTTATGTAAAGTGCATACGATAAATAATAGTAACAAAACTCTTTATGCAGTGTGGGTATGGATACAGAAGTCAGCAAGCTTCTTCTGCGTTACCCTAGAGGAAGTAGCCGTTACTTAGCTGGTGTAGATGGTTTTTTGGAATTTGCATTCAAAGATAAGCCAGAAGATACCACGATCCTTTGTCCATGTGAAATATGTGTGCACAGTTCTCTGTTGTCGAAGGATGATGTACGCGATCACTTGGTCTGTAATGGAATTCTTCAGAGTTATGACAAATGGGTTTTTCATGGTGAATCTTCAGATGAACAGAATGATGGTCGACAGCCACAACCTCACAATGAAGAAATGCGTGCTGACATGCATGGATTAATTAATGATGTCTTCAGAGATATGTATGATGGTATGCATATGAGTGAAAGTACAGATCCACCAAACCAGCATGGACCAAATTTAGAAGCCGAAGAATTTTACAAACTGATCAAAGATTCGGAGAAGCCTCTATGGCAAGGATGTGAACTATCGCAGCTATCACTACTTGTGATTTTGTTCAATATAAAGTCCATGAACAAATGGTTTGATAAGTCATTTGGTGATCTACTTGATACTCTGCACATGGCGATTCCAAATGGGAATGAGCTGCCCCAGAATTTCTATGAGGCTAAGAAGATCATTTCAAAATTTGGCCTTGATTACAAAAAAAATCATGCATGCCCAAATAATTGCCAGCTGTTCTGGAAAGGCACATAAAATGATGACTTCTGCTCAATCTGCAAGGCTTCTAGGTGGAAAGATAAAGAACCCGAAACCAAGTTAACAAAGAAGGAAAGAAAGAAAGCAACACCAATGAAAGTGTTACTTTACTTTCCAATCAAGGATAGATTGAAAAGGTTGTTCATGTGTAAAGAAACAGCACCTCTGTTGAGATGGCATGATGAAGAGCGCAACAAGGATGAAGCACTACGACATCCTGCCGATTCCCCTGCATGGAAGTCATTGGATGAAAGGTACTCAAAAATTGCATCTGATACTCGTAACATTCGGTTCGGCCTTGCTACTGATGGATTTAATCCATAAGGGATGCTAAGTTCAAGTTACACTTGTTGGCCAGTTGTCTTGGTCATATATAACTTGCCTCCTTGGATGTGCATGAAGGATTCTAATCTTTTACTGTCTTTGATAATTCCTGGATCCAAAAAGCCAGGGGATAATATTCATGTCTTTCTCCAACCACTTTTGGACGACCTAATAGACTTATTTCTTAATGGAATGTCCACATACGATGTTTCCAGAAATGAAACCTTTACGTTCAGAGCAGTCGTGCTATGGACTATAAATGACTTGCCAGCTTTAGGAATGCTTGCTTCACATAAGGTGCATGGAGAATTTGCATGTCCACCGTGTGGTGTGAATGCATGGACCAAGCGTTTGAAACATGGAAAGAAATCATGCTTTATGGGTCATCGCCGATTTCTGGCAGCTGATCATAAATTTCGGTCTGATAGCACTTCTTTTGATGGAACCTTGGAGGATAGAGCAGCGCCTCAGACTTACTATGAAAGTCAAGTAAAAGAAGAAATAAAGGCTCTTGGTGATTTTAAGGCGTCAAAAACTTACAAGGGATTAAGCAGTCTATTTACATTGCCCTATTGGGACTGTAATGTCCTTCGACATAATCTTGATGTCATGCATATAGAAAAGAATGTGTTGGATAATATTCTGGGCACACTTTTAAGTTTAGATGGGAAGTCAAAAGATAATCTTCTTGCTCGTCAAGATCTTGAAGAAATGAATATTACAAAGGATCTACATCCAAAGAAACAACCTTCAAGAAAGTTCTACTTACAACCTGCAGTCTATACCATGTCCAAAATTGAGAAGAAATTATTCTTGGAAGTTCTTCAATATATAATGGTTCCTGATGGCTATTGTGGAAACATATCTAAAGCTGTGAACTCTTCTGAAGGAAAAATTCATGGGTTAAAAACACATGATTGCCATGTCTTAATGCAGCAACTCATGCCTATCGCCTTGACGGGTATTCTTCCAGATCATGTCACAACAGTACTATTTGAGTTATCAGCTTACTTCCGAGGAATATGTTCAAAAGTTCTCCATGTAAAAGAGCTTGACCATTTGGAAGAATCAATTAAGGTAACACTTCGTAAATTGGAGATGATATTCCCTCCTGGGTTTTTCACAGTCATGGTGCACCTAGTTGTCCATTTAGCAACCGAATGTAAGCTTGCTGGACCAGTATGCTATCGATGGATGTACTTTATTGAAAGGTAACAGTGTGATGCTAAGGCAAGTGCAATATTGAAAATAGTGATTTCATATGCCCTGCTAAATTGATGATTTGACATGTGGTGCAGGTACCTTGGTAAACTGAAGTCATATGTTCGCAACAAAGCCCGCCCTGAGGGTTCAATTGCTGAATCATATTTGGCGGATGAGTGTATGACCTTTTGTTCAAGATACTTTTCTCTACTAAGCATAACCAACCGTCGAGGAATCATGACAAACCAAATGAAAATAAATCTCCCATGTATGCATATAAATCCACGTTGTTTCCTCCAGCAGGGAATCCATTGGGAAAGGCACGGACTTACTCTCTGGATGACATGGAGACATTACAAGCTCATAGATATGTGTTATACAATTGTGATGCTGTCACTCCATATCTCACGTAAGTGTCTTATGTTAGCATGTTAATACGTTTTTTTAAATCTAAACTTGCATTATTCATATGTTATGTAGAGAACATGCTTCTGTTTTGAAAAGGAAAAATCGCAATAAGCGGCTAGCACTAAGAACCGTTGAGCGCATGCAGCATGAGCAATTTCCAGATTGGTTTAGAGATCATGTAAGTTCCTTGCTATTAAATTTCTGATTTTATATTTCTTTTATTTATTTTCTGTGTTGGCATAGATAGTGCAGCTGGAAGAAAGAGGTACTAACAACATAGATGAAGATATTAGATGGCTGGCTCGTGGCCCACTCGAGTTTGCACGAAGATATATAGCCTTCTGTACCCCTGGCTACAGGTTTAGACCTAAGCGTTATGATAAGAAGACTCAAAATAGTGGAGTTGTTGTGACTGCAAAAACATCAAGCTACGCTTCTGCGGGTGATAATAACCCTATACTTGGAGATGTCATGTACTATGGAAGGATAGTTGACATAATTGAGTTGGATTATTATAGAAAATTTTCAGTGGTGCTATTTAAATGTGAATGGGTTGATACTACTGAAGATACC
>NC_061514.1:210810071-210869361 GCF_022539505.1 Lolium rigidum
TAGTGATACGTCTCCGACGTATCGATAATTTCTTATGTTCTATGCCATATTATTGATGATACCTACATGTTTTATGCACACTTTATGTCATATTCGTGCATTTTCCGGAACTAACCTATTAACAAGATGCCGAAGTGCCGGTTCTCGTTTTCTCGCTGTTTTTGGTTTCAGAAATCCTAGTAACGAAATATTCTCGGAATTGGACGAAACGAAGACCCAGGGGCCTATTTTTCCACGGAGCTTCCGGAAGACCGAAGAACACACGAAGTGGGGCCACGAGGTGGCGACACCACATGGCGGCGCGGCCAGGGGGGCCCGCGCCGCCCTATGGTGTGGCCCCTCGTCTGGCCCCCGACGCTGCCCTTCCGCCTACTTAAAGCCTCCGTCGCGAAACCCCTGATGCGAAAAACCACGATACGGAAAACCTTACTGAGACGCCGCCACCGCCGATCCCATCTCGGGGGATTCTGGAGATCTCCTCCGGCACCCTGCCGGAGAGGGGATTCATCTCCCGGAGGACTCTACACCGCCATGGTCGCCTCCGGAGTGATGAGTGAGTAGTTCACCCCTGGACTATGGGTCCATAGCAGTAGCTAGATGGTTGTCTTCTCCTCATTGTGCTTCATTGTTGGATCTTGTGAGCTGCCTAACATGATCAAGATCATCTATCTGTAATTCTATATGTTGTGTTTGTCGGGATCCGATGGATAGAGAATACCATGTCATGTTAATTATTAAGTTATTACATATGTGTTGTTTATGATCTTGCATGCTCTCCGTTTCTAGTAGAGGCTCGGCCAAGTTTTTACTTTTAACTCCAAGAGGGAGTATTTATGCTCGATAGTGGGTTCATGCCCGCATTGACACCTGGGGAGTGACAGTAAACCCCTAAGGTTGTGTTGTGCTCGTTGCCACTAGGGATAAAACATTGGCGCTATGTCCGAGGATGTAGTTGTTGATTACATTACGCACCATACTTAATGCAATTGTCTGTTGTTAGCAACTTAATACTGGAGGGGGTTCGGATGATAACCTGAAGGTGGACTTTTTAGGCATAGATGCAGTTGGATGGCGGTCTATGTACTTTGTCGTAATGCCCAATTAAATCTCACTATACTTATCATGTCATGTATGTGCATTGTTATGCCCTCTCTATTTGTCAATTGCCCGACTATAATTTGTTCACCCAACATGCTTTTATCTTATGGGAGAGACACCTCTAGTGAACTGTGGACCCCGGTCCATTCTTTAATACTGAAATACAAATCTGTTGCAATACTTGTTTTACTATTTTCTCTGCAAACAATCATCTTCCACACAATACGGTTAATCCTTTGTTACAGCAAGCCGGTGAGATTGACAACCTCACTGTTTCGTTGGGGCAAAGTACTTTGGTTGTGTTGTGCAGGTTCCACGTTGGCGCCGGAATCTCCGGTGTTGCGCCGCACTACATCCCGCCGCCATCAACCTTCAACGTGCTTCTTGGCTCCTCCTGGTTCGATAAACCTTGGTTTCTTTCTGAGGGAAAACTTGCTGCTGTGCGCATCATACCTTCCTCTTGGGGTTGCCCAACGGACGTGTGAAATACACGCCATCAAGCTCTTTTTCTGGCGCCGTTGCCGGGGAGATCAAGACACGCTGCAAGGGGAGTCTCCACTTCTCAATCTCTTTACTTTGTTTTTGTCTTGCTTTATTTTATTTACTACTTTGTTTGCTGCGTTATATCAAAACACAAAAAAATTAGTTGCTAGCTTTACTTTATTTGCTGTCTTGTTTGCTATATCAAAAACACAAAAAAATTAGTTTACTTGCATTTACTTTATCTAGTTTGCTTTATTTACTACTGCTAAAATGGCCAACCCTGAAAATACTAAGTTGTGTGACTTCACTAGCACAAATAATAATGATTTCTTATGCACACCTATTGCTCCACCTGCTACTACAGCAGAATTCTTTGAAATTAAACCTGCTTTACTAAATCTTGTCATGAGAGAGCAATTTTCTCGGTGTTAGTTCCGATGATGCTTGCTGCCCATCTCAATAATTTTGTTGAACTATGTGAAATGCAAAAATATAAAGATGTAGATGGTGACATTATAAAATTAAAATTGTTTCATTTCTCATTAAGAGGAAGAGCTAAAGATTGGTTGCTATCTCTGCCTAAGAATAGTATTGATTCATGGACTAAATGCAAGGATGCTTTTATTGGTAGATATTATCCCCCTGCTAAAATTATATCTTTGAGGAGTAGCATAATGAATTTTAAACAATTGGATAATGAACATGTTTCTCAAGCTTGGGAAAGAATGAAATCTCTGGTTAAAAATTGCCCAACCCATGGACTGACTACTTGGATGATCGTCCAAACCTTCTATGCAGGACTAAATTTTTCTTCGCGGAATTTATTGGATTCAGCTGCTGGAGGTACCTTTATGTCCATCACTCTTGGTGAAGCAACAAATCTCCTTGATAATATGATGGTTAATTACTCTGAATGGCACACGGAAAGAGCTCCACAAGGTAAGAAGGTAAATTCTGTCGAAGAATCCTCTTCCTTGAATGATAAAGTTGATGCTATTATGTCTATGCTTGCGAATGATAGGACTAATGTTGATCCTAATAATGTTCCATTAGCTTCATTGGTTGCCCAAGAAGAACATGTTGATGTAAACTTCATTAAAAATAATAATTTCAACAACAATGCTTATCTGAACAATTCTAGTAATAACTATAGGCCATATCCTTATAATAATGGTAACGATTATGCTAATTCTTATGGGAATTCTTACAACAATAATAGGAATACACCCCTGGACTTGAAGCCATGCTTAAAGAATTTATTAGTACACAAACTGCCTTTAACAAATCTGTTGAGGAAAAGCTCAATAAAATTGATATTCTTGTTTCTAGAGTTGATAGTCTTGCCTCCGATGTTGATCTTTTGAAATCGAAAGTTATGCCTAATATGGATATTGAAAATAAAATTGTTACTACAGCAAATGCCATCCAAGTTAGAATTAATGAGAATATAAGATTAATGGCTGAACTGCGTGCTAGGTGGGATAGAGAAGAAAATGAAAAACTAGCTAAAAAGGAAAATGTAGCTAAAGTTTGGACTATTACCACCACTAGCAATGCTAATGATTCATATGTTGCTGCACCTCCTACTATCAATGGTAAAATAATTGGTGTTGGCAATGCTTCTACTCCTAGTGCAAAGCGCGCAAAATTACCTAAAACTGCTAAAACTGCTGAAACCGCTTGTGATAAAACTGCTGAAATTTTTTCCAACCTTGGGGATGATAATCCCATTGCTTTAGATTGTAATGATTTAGATTTTGATGATTGCCATATCTCTGAAGTTATAAAGTTCTTACAAAAACTTGCTAAAAGTCCCAATGCTAGTGCTATAAATTTGGCTTTCACAAAACATATTACAAATGCTCTCATAAAAGCTAGAGAAGAGAAACTAAAACTTGAAACTTCTATTCCTAGAAAGCTAGAGGATGGTTGGGAGCCCATCATTAAAATGAGAGTCAAAGATTTTGATTGTAATGCTTTATGTGATCTTGGTGCAAGTATTTCGTTATGCCTAAAAAAGTCTATGATATGCTTGACTTGCCACCATTGAAAAATTGTTATTTGGATGTTAATCTCGCTGATAATGCTAAAAAGAAACCTTTGGGGAAAGTTGATAATGTTCATATTATGGTTAACAATAACCTTGTCCCCGTTGATTTTGTTGTCTTGGATATTGAATGCAATGCATCTTGCCCCATTATATTGGGAAGACCTTTTCTTCGAACCGTTGGTGCTACTATTGATATGAAGGAAGGTAATATTAAATATCAATTTCCTCTCAAGAAAGGTATGGAACACTTCCCTAGAAAGAGAATGAAGTTACCTTATGATTCTATTATTAGAACAAATTATGATGTTGATGCTTCATCTCTCTATGTTACTTGAGCTACACTTTCTGCGCCTAGCTGAAAGGCGTTAAAGAAAAGCGCTTATGGGAGACAACCCATGTTTTTACTCCAGTATTTTTGTTTTATATTTGTGTCTTGGAAGTTGTTTACTACTGTAGCAACCTCTCCTTATCTTAGTTTTATGTTTTGTTGTGCCAAGTAAAGTCTTTGATAGAAAAGTAAGTACTAGATTTGGATTACTGCGCAGTTCCAGATTTCTTTGCTGTCACGAATCTGGGTCTATCTCCCTGTAGGTAGCTCAGAAAATTACGCCAATTTACGAGCATGATCCTCAGATATGTACGCAACTTTCATTCAATTTGAGCATTTTCGTTTGAGCAAGTCTGGTGGCCTAATAAAATCCATCTTTACGGACTGTTCTGTTTTGACAGATTCTGTCTTTCATTTCGCATTGCCTCTTTTGCTATGTTGGATGAATTTCTTTGATCCACTAATGTCCAGTAGCTTTATGAAATGTCCAGAAGTGTTAAGAATGATTGTGTCACCTCTGAACATGTGAATTTTTATTTTGCACTAACCCTCTAATGAGTTGTTTCGAGTTTGGTGTGGAGGAAGTTTTCAAGGATCAAGAGAGGAGTATGATGCAATATGATCAAGGAGAGTGAAAGCTCTAAGCTTGGGGATGCCCCGGTGGTTCACCCCTGCATATATTAAGAAGACTCAAGCGTCTAAGCTTGGGGATGCCCAAGGCATCCCCTTCTTCATCGACAACATTATCAGGTTCCTCCCCTGAAACTATATTTTTATTCCGTCACATCTTATGCACTTTGCTTGGAGCGTCGGTTTGTTTTTGTTTTTTTGTTTTGTTTGAATAAAATGGATCCTAGCATTCACTTTATGGGAGAGAGACACGCTCCGCTGTTGCATATGGACAAATATGTCCTTAGGCTCTACTCATAGTATTCAAGGCGAAGTTTCATCTTCGTTAAATTGTTATATGGTTGGAATTGGAAAATGCTACATGTAGTAAATTGCTATAATGTCTTGGATAATTTGATACTTGGCAATTGTTGTGCTCATGTTTAAGCTCTTGCATCATATACTTTGCACCCATCAATGAAGAAATACTTAGAGCTTGCTAATTTGGTTTGCATATTTGGTTTCTCTAGAGTCTAGATAACATCTAGTATTGAGTTTTGAACAACAAGGAAGACGGTATGGAGTCTTATAATGTTTACCATATGTCTTTTATGTGAGTTTTGCTGTACCGTTCATCCTTGTGTTTGTTTCAAATAACCTTGCTAGCCTAAACCTTGTATCGAGAGGGAATACTTCTCATGCATCCCAAATACTTGAGCCAACCACTATGCCATTTGTGTCCACCATACCTACCTACTACATGGTATTTATCCGCCATTCCAAAGTAAATTGCTTGAGTGCTACCTTTAAAATTCTATCATTCACCTTTGCAATATATAGCTCATGGGACAAATAGCTTAAAAACTATTGTGGTATTGAATATGTACTTATGCACTTTATCTCTTATTAAGTTGCTTGTTGAGCGATAACCATGTTTCTAGGGACGCCATCAAATATTCTTTGTTGGATATCATGTGAGTTGCTATGCATGTCCGTCTTGTCTGAAGTAAGAGAGATCTACCACCTTCATGGTTGGAGCATGCATATTGTTAGAGAAGAACTTTGGGCCGCTAACTAAAGCCATGATTCATGGTGGAAGTTTCAGTTTGGACATATATCCTCAATCTCATATGAGAATAATAATTGTTGCCACATGCTTATGCATTAAAGAGGAGTCCATTATCTGTTGTCCATGTTGTCCCTGTATGGATGTCTAAGTTGAGAATAATCAAAAGCGAGAAATCCAAAATGCGAGCTTTCTCCTTAGACCTTTGTACAGGCGACATGGAGGTACCCCATTGTGACACTTGGTCAAAACATGTGCATTGCAAAGATCCGGTAGTCCAAGTTAATTAGGACAAGGTGCGGGCACTATTAGTATACTATGCATGAGACTTGCAACTTGTAAGATATAATGTACATAACTCATATGCTTTATTACTACCGTTGACAAAATTGTTTCATGTTTTCAAAATAAAAGCTCTAGCACAAATATAGCAATCGATGCTTTCCTCTTTGAAGGACCATTCTTTTTACTTTTATGTTGAGTCGAGTTCACCTATTTCTCTCCACCTCAAGAAGCAAACACTTGTGTGAACTGTGCATTGATTCCTACATACTTGCATATTGTACTTGTTATATTACTCTATGTTGACAATTATCCATGAGATATACATGTTACAAGTTGAAAGCAACCGCTGAAACTTAATCTTCCTTTGTGTTGCTTCAATACCTTTACTTTGATTTATTGCTTTATGAGTTAACTCTTATGCAAGACTTATTAATGCTTGTCTTGAAGTATTATTCATGAAAAGTCTTTGCTTTATGATTCACTTGTTTACTCATGTCATTACCATTGTTTTGATCGCTGCATCCACTACATATGTTTAAAAATAGTATGATCAAGGTTATGATGGCATATCACTTCAGAAATTATCTTTGTTATCGTTTTACTCGCTCGGGACGAGCAGAACTAAGCTTGGGGATGCTTGATACGTCTCCGACGTATCGATAATTTCTTATGTTCTATGCCATATTATTGATGATACCTACATGTTTTATGCACACTTTATGTCATATTCGTGCATTTTCCGGAACTAACCTATTAACAAGATGCCGAAGTGCCGGCTCCGAGTTTCTGCTGTTTTTGGTTTCAGAAATCCTAGTAACGAAATATTCTCGGAATTGGACGAAACGAAGACCCAGGGGCCTATTTTTCCACGGAGCTTCCGGAAGACCGAAGAACACACGAAGTGGGGCCACGAGGTGGCGACACCACAAGGCGGCGCGGCCCGTGGGGGCCCGCGCCGCCCTATGGTGTGGCCCCTCGTCAGGCCCCCGACGCTGCCCTTCCGCCTACTTAAAGCCTCCGTCGCGAAACCCCTGATGCGAAAAACCACGATACGGAAAACCCATCGAGACGCCGCCGCCGATCCCATCTCGGGGGATTCTCGGAGATCTCCTCCGGCACCCTGCCGAAGAGGGATTCATCTCCCGGAGGACTCTACACCGCCATGGTCGCCTCCGGAGTGATGAGTGAGTAGTTCACCCCTGGACTATGGGTCCATAGCGGTAGCTAGATGGTTGTCTTCTCCTCATTGTGCTTCATTGTTGGATCTTGTGAGCTGCCTAACATGATCAAGATCATCTATCTGTAATTCTATATGTTGTGTTTGTCGGGATCCGATGGATAGAGAATACCATGTCATGTTAATTACCAAGTTATTACATATGTGTTGTTTATGATCTTGCATGCTCTCCGTTTCTAGTAGAGGCTCTGGCCAAGTTTTTACTTTTAACTCCAAGAGGGAGTATTTATGCTCGATAGTGGGTTCATGCCCGCATTGACACTGGGGAGTGACAGAAACCCCTAAGGTTTTGTTGTGCTCGTTGCCACTAGGGATAAAACATTGGCGCTATGTCCGAGGATGTAGTTGTTGATTACATTACGCACCATACTTAATGCAATTGTCTCGTTGTTAGCAACTTAATACCGGAGGGGGTTCGGATTATAACCCGAAGGTGGACTTTTTAGGCATAGATGCGATTGGATGGCGGTCTATGTACTTTGTCGTAATGCCCAATTAAATCTCACTATACTTCTCATGTCATGTATGTGCATTGTTATGCCCTCTCTATTTGTCAATTGCCCGACTGTAATTTGTTCACCCAACATGCTTTTATCTTATGGGAGAGACACCTCTAGTGAACTGTGGACCCCGGTCCATTCTTTAATACTGAAATACAAATCTGTCGCAATACTTGTTTTACTATTTTCTCTCGCAAACAATCATCTTCCACACAATACGGTTAATCCTTTGTTACAGACAAGCCTGGTGAGATTGACAACCTCACCGTTTCGTTGGGGCAAAGTACTTTGGTTGTGTTGTGCAGGTTCCACGTTGGCGCCGAATCTCCGGTGTTGCGCCGCACTACATCCCGCCGCCATCAACCTTCAACGTGCTTCTTGGCTCCTCCCGGTTCGATAAACCTTGGTTTCTTTCTCGAGGGAAAACTTGCTGCTGTGCGCATCATACCTTCCTCTTGGGGTTGCCCAACGAACGTGTGAAATACACGCCATCAGGTAGCAGAAAATCCCCATTTTTTTCTCAAAGAATAGTAGCAGTAGCAGTAGCATGACCAGAGAGGCATTTGCTACTGCATTTCATCATTTGCTACTGCATTTCATCATTTAATTTCAAATATTTCAGAAATTAGTAGCAGTAGCACTCGCACTTCAAATATTTCAGCAATGAACTTAACCAAATGAACTAAATACCTAAGCAACATGAACTAAGCAACATTTTAATTTTAAACCAAGTAGCTAAACCAAGTAGTAGCATTTAGTCTCTCGTCAATTTATCCACTATTAGTCTCTCGCCAATTTATCCACTATTAACTAAACCAGCAGCAAGAGAGCAACATGAGCTTAATTTCATTTTCTTAACCAGAGAGCAACATGAGAACACCCAAAATTGTACAATGCTCTCAAGTTTAAAAATAGGTCACAGATTATATAGCAGACTTAAATAAACATGTGCAAAACAATAAATAGGAACTCATAGTACTGCATTTTCCAAGAAATACACCAAATATGATCATTTAGTGTGGAGAGCAGCACCATTGCATCAGCATGCACAGCACCATATACATCAGCATGCACAGCACCATATACATCAACATGCACTTAATCATTTGATATACATCAGCATGCACTTAACATCAGCAGCACCATGCCAGTAGCATGCATTTCATTTTCAAACCAGAGAACAAATTCAGTAGCATGCATTTAAATGAAGAACCACTACTGCATATATAGCAGCAGTAGCAACTACTGCATTTTGCATTTCATATAAACAAATCTACTGCATGCATTTCATTTTCTATTTTCAAACCAGAGAACAAATTCAAACCAGAAAATAGCATGTGAACCAGAGAAATTAAAATAGCACAAACTGAACCAGAGAATGCAAAATCTCAACTTGAGATACCAAGCATTTTGATTAACCAACTAAATCAACCAGTAGGAGTAGCATGACCATTTTTTCATCATTTTTTTAAATGAACCATGCATATCACAAGCAATTTGAACCAAGTAGCAATTTATGGCAAGCATGAGCATGAGCAAGCATTTTTGCATTTATGGCAAGCTTGATAATTGCATATATAGCATTTTTTGCATCCAGAGAATGAATTCATTTTAGTGCTCTCTCAAAATTTCAAACCAGAGAATGAATATGAGTGCATTTCATCATTTTCTACTGCATTTCATCATTTGCTACTGCATTTCATCATTTTATTTCAAACCAGAAAATTTCAAATTGATGATTTTAGTGCTATTGGTAAAAGTACTTAACTCATATAGACAATGATGTGCTTAATTCTTCAAACCAGAAAATTTCATCATCAATTTTGCTGTAGAAAAAGCCTAACATTGAGTAAAACTAACTAATCAACCTAAGTACTTAACTCATATAGACAATGATGTGCTTAATTCTTCAAATTTGAACTTCAAAATTGACTCTTTCACCTGCTATTGCATTTATTTAATTCTTTAACATGAATATATAGCAAATTGAGCATGAGCAGTAGCAAATTGAGCATGAGCAGTAGCAAATTGAGCATGAATAGGGCAGTACAGGGCCAACCAGGGCATCAAATTTGCAAGGGTACAGGGCATCAAATTCAATTTTCTATGAGTAATACAAGAATCGGCGCAAGAATTCAACTACTGCAAGAACAACGGCGCAGAGAGAGGGAAGGAAGAGGGGGATGGAGAGGGAAGGAAGAGGGGGATGGAGAGGGGAAGGAAGAGGGGAAGGGAGAGAGGTTCTTACCAACGGCGATGGTGGCGACGCCTCGCTGCTCCTCTCCGCGACGGTGGCCGGCGCGCAACGGCCTCCTCCTCCTCTCGTCGACGGTGGCGACGGTGGCCGGCGCGTGACGCCCCCCCCTCCTCTCCGCGGCGACGCCCTGCTCCTCCTTGCGCGGCGGCTCCGGCGTGCTACGAGGTCGACGACGGCGCAGGGGCGTGCAGAGAGGTCGACGACGGCGCGGCGGTGCTAGGGTTCGGCGTGTGCTAGGGCGCGTGAAGAGAATGTGACTGGAAGAGAGGATCGACACACGCGTGCGGTTAAGTCCCCACTATAGCTGGACCCCTTACTACCGGCGCACTACCCCTTTGGTTCGCCGGGGACAAGTGTAACCCCCGGCGCACTAAGGCCCTGGTGCGCCGGCAATAACCTTGGCACGGCTATACCTGGGACTTATCCCTGTGCCAAATCAGGCCTGGCCATTTCCATTTCCTTTTTTATTTTCTTTTTCTTCATTTCCTTATTTCCTTTCTCTTTCTTTTATGTTGGTTTTCTATTCCCCCAAATCCTATACTATTTTATTTCCTTCTCTTTTCTAGATAATAACCAAGCAATATGAGTTAATTATGCATTACAATAAAATATGATGTAAAATATTGACCAACACAATATTAATTAGTCATACATAAAATATTGGCCATGACCATATGAGTAGTTATGAATTACAACAAAATATGAGTTATAGATTGCAAATAAAGTTTTACATCATCGATTGAGAAGAGTGTTTCGCTTTTTTCTTGCTTTTCTTGCTCGTCGTTGAATAATTTAGCCCCGTGTCGTGACTTCTTCTTTTGAAGGGTCGACCCGACCTCGGTAGCGTGGTCCTCGCTTCTTCTTGTGGTGTATGTTGTGTCTTCGTCCTCGGATTCTTCCATCATTGGGTCTCCGACTTGTCCTTCGAAGTCTTCCTCGTTGGCGACTCCATCCATTCCGACGATGGTCCTCTTGCCTCTCCTCACGATAACACGGCTAGGCCTGGATGGGTCGGTTATGAAGAAGCATTGGTGCACGTGTTCTCGCTAGTACCCATGGCTCATTCTCGCGCGGTGGCGTTCGTGGACTTTGATTTGTTGGCTTCGGGTAGAAACATGGTGGTGAAATACCGGTCTTCTTTTCTCGACGCTCTTAGCCCATCCGATACTGAACATCGGCACTTTCTCCCCAGCGTAGCTAAGCTCCCAGATTTCCTCGATTCTTCCGTAGTATGTAGTCTGTACGTCACCCGTCCAAGAATCCATCGTTACCCCTGAGTTCTGGTAAACACTGTTCTTGTCTTTTTCTTCCATGTAGAATGTGTACCCGTTGATATCGTACGCTTGGTAAGTCATGATGTTGGGCGCGGGGCCATGTGACAAGGCCAATACTAGTTTATCCTTGTTAGAATCCATTGGTGGGGGATTAGCATCAATGTGGTCTTTGAACCAGCACGAAAGAGGGGTTGTGCTCTTTCATCGGCTTGCCACTGTTCTCTATCATGGTTTTGTGCTCTTTCAACCAAGGATCGATCAAGTCAATGTGTTGTAGCGCTACTAAGTTGGCCCTCGTGAAAGTCGGAAGTCCGACCGGACATGTGCACGTGCAGTTCCTTCCTTCCATTTTTGTGGCCTACTCCCTCGAACCTCGCGGAGGTGCTTGTTTTGAGGCAAACCAACAGGGTCCTCGATGTCTAGATAATTCGTGCGTAAAGAGATGCACTCTTCGGTGAGCCAGCCCGTACGATGCTTCCATCCGGATGTGACCTGTTACGAACGTATCCTTTAATGACCCCATTCATTCTTTCAAACGGCATCATGTTGTGTAAGAATGCCGGCCCTAGACCGACGATATCAACCATGATATGGACCAACAGATGGACCATCACGTCAAAGAATGCAGGCGGGAAGTACATCTCAAGCTCACATAGGATCACCACGATCTCTTCCTCGGAGCCTTGCGAGTTTCTTCACGCTTATCGACTTCCGAGTTATGACGTCGAAGAAGTTACGAGCCCGACCAGCGTTGCACGGATATGGTCATCCATTATACCTCGGATTGCAACCGGAAGAATCTGCGACATCATCACGTGACAGTCATGAGACTTCATGCCGCTGAAGTTTCGTTTCTTGGGGTCCATGTATCTGCTTATTAGCCCGGAGTAACCAAAGGGCACTCTGACTCCTAGAAGGCAATTGAAAAATTGATCGACCTCGGCCGAACTAAAAGTGAAGCAGGAGGGGGGACAGTAATAGTCTGGCTGCTTAATCCTTTTGCGCTTCTGACCGCCGTCCGCCTCGTCCTCCGAATGTCCCTCTTGGGCCGCCGGGATCTGAAGCTCTTCCCTGATGCCCAAAACTTTCAGGTCGTGTCTTGCTTTCGGCCCATCTTTGGTCCGGTCCGGCATGTTGAGAAGAGTGCCAAGCAAGCTCTCGCACACGTTCTTTGTAATATGCATGACATCAAGGCAAGTGAGGTGTATCGAGAATTTTCCAAGACGGCAAGTCCCAAAACACGGACCTCCTTTTCCATACACCAATGAGCGGCGTCGTTTCCTTTTTCTTCTTCTTCTCTCCAGGCTTTTGACGAATCTTTCCCGGCGCAGGACACTCCTTCCAACCTTTCGCAATGTATCGATCTCTTCGCCGCTCTTCTTACGTGGAGGTCCTCGGGGTTCATTTGTACCATCGAACAGATCTCCACGCTTTCTCCACGGGTCGGTCTTCCGTAGCCACCTTCGATGCCCCATGTAAACTGTTTTCGAAGAGCCGGGATCCTTACCAAGCTGCAAAAACATCGTCTCTTCCATGCACCCGACACATGCCTTGTGTCCATGGCACACCCGGCACGAAATGTAACCGTATCCGAGGTAGTCCCGCACCGTCGTGATCAACGCGGCTCTCAAAGGGAAATATTCTTCCGCGACGGCGTCCCATGTATCTACCCCTTCCTCCGCCCACAACGTTTCAAGCTCCTCCTTTAATAGTTCGAGATACATGTTGATATCGTTTCCTGGCTGTGTCGGCCCTTGAATTAGCATACTCATGTGTATGTACTTCCTCTTCATGCATAGCCAGGGCGGGAGGTTGTAGATCCATACAAACACGGGCCATGTGCTATGTGTGCTGCTCTGGTTTCCGAACGGATTGAATCCGTCCGTGCTCGCACCCAACCTGATGTTTCTGGGATCTGCCCCAAAACTTCCGAATTCATTGTCTAATGCTTTCCACCGGCTTGCATCCGAAGGGTGCGTCAAGCACTGGGTGCTCAATCCGATCTTTATCATTCAACACCGCCTCCTTCCTTTCGTGTGCCGCCGCATGAGCTTTGCTTCCTTGCGGTCCGCGTAGAACCGTTGAAGCCGGGGGCGAGCGGGAAGTACCACACAACTTTCCGAGGAGCTTTCTTCTTCCCTTTCTTGTACCGTTCAGCTTCACACACAGGACATTTGGTCTTGTCCATGTGCTCCTTGCGATACATGATACGAGTCGTTGATGCAGGCGTGATACTTTTCGTGGGGTAAGTCGAGAGGGCACGTGATTCTCTTGGCCTCGGCTAGACTACCAGGACACGTGTTCCCGGCAGGAAGGAGATCTTTCACGTATTCCAGGATGTCGTCGACGCTTGTGTCCGTCCATCCGTGTTTCGCCTTCATCCGCAGCACATCGAGAGCTACTCTCAAGCGAGACTCCCCCAACCCGCGACCTGAGTCGTACAACGGAGTATTCGAGTCTATCTCGAGTTGCTCAAGCTTTGATTTCCGCTTGGCGCCTTTCGTCTTTTCGAGAAGCAGATCTTGAAGATGAGGGTCCCGCACGACTGAAGCTAGCGGCACCTCTTCGTCGCCGTCAAGGTTATTGTCATCGTCAAGGTTATCGTCCTGTGCGACAAACTCTTCATCTTCATCAATATCATGATGCCCTCCTTCTTGCCGGCCATTATTACCACCTGACGCCGTCGCCCCATTGACCTCCGCGCCATCATCACTCATCCATTAAGTGTGTCCATGCATGAAACCATTAGTGAGCAGGTGCCCCCGCAATTTGCCTCGAATACGGGTCAAACCATTTCCCTCGTTTGCATCTCCGGCACGGACACAATACCTCCGTGCGGTTATTTTCATACATGTCGATGATCGCGTGTTTCAGTATATCTCATCACGATGCTTTCACTCATCTCGATAACCATTATCGCCTGCATGGTAAGATTACAGAATTGATTAGAACCATGCATCCGTCGGTAGTTTTCACGGAAAATTTCGGCATGACCTTCCTACACGGTAGGACATAGGAGCGCCAGAAATGTGCCGAAACGGAAACTTAAAGAATAAACATTTAAGCGCAATGTTGGCAACTCATTTTCAACGCCAACACACACAAGCACAAGCACAAACACAACATATATATATGCCACACACAAGCTTTGCTTCAAATTAATGTCCAATATACGTTGATTTCATTCCTCAATTTTTTCATTAATCACCTATTGGTTTGATATACTCGTCAACAAGATCGAGACGTCGCGCCGCTACCACGGCGTATGGAAGCCGACTTTCTAGATCTAGATCTAGATTGAGCGGTCAATGCGGGATAGTAGATCTAGATCTACATAGGGGGATGTGGGAGATGCATGTAGGAAGGGAAGATTTGGTAAAAAAATATGATTTTGTTTGGTCAAATTGGCTAAATTTGGGATAGAAATGGGCAAAAAATAGGTGGGTTGGGAGAAGGGTCGGGTTGTGTGGAGGAGTGGAGTGGTAGTAGTGGGGGGAGTGGTTGTTGAGCAGAAATAACTGCCCAAGTTACCGCCGGCGCACCAGGGCATGGGTGCGCCGGCAGCATATATCCCTTTCGGCTATATCACCCGGGCCGGGCCCAAGAATCATTGACGGCGCACCGGCCCAGGGCTGCGCCGGCAATAGAGAATGTTCCGCCGGCGCACCCCTGGGTTGGTGCGCCGGCAATGATTCTTGGGCCTGGCCCGAATCGGCCGAGGCCATGCCAGGAAATAGCGCCGGCGAGCCTACAACACTGGTGCGCCGGCAGAAGGGCTTCATCGCCGGCGCGGCGACAATGAGGTGCGCCGGCAACAATGACCACCGGCGCACGTCCTTGGTGGTGCGCCGGTACCTATTGCCTCCAACTATAGGCTTTTTCCTAGAAGTGTACAGGAGTAAAAAGGGATAGGTACGGTCGTACACTTGTGAATTTTTCACATCAGATCCATACTGGTGAAAAGAGCGATCATGAACCTTTTGTGTTCGCCAATCAAGTGGACCAAGTATTCTACACCAAAGACCGTACGAATCCTGGATGGTCATTTGTGATGAAGGTGACGCCTCGAGATGACTTTGACATGGGTGAAGAATGGAATGATGTAGAAAGTGAACCTTATCATGTTAGTAAACTGGGGGCCTTTTTGATACTGCTCATGGGAATCAAATGTGGACCAGGAAAGATATAGAAGGAACAACTGTTGACCCTATTACAAGTTCTCAGCCTGAAGATTAGCAATTATGCAAGGTTTGCTCCTAATGTTTTGTTTTGACGTACTACTTTTTTTTTACTGTTTCGTATAAATTATGTTTCACTTCATAGAATTATTATTGCTTAGTATGTCCAGTATGGTTTGCTCATTCTGGTACTAGCTACAAAAATATGTTGCCGGGTAGTATGATCATGCCTTAACGAGTCTATGAGAAACATGATGAGCAGCCAGCAATTCTATTGATCACTTTTCTCCTCTTTTCAGAACTAATATCACTCTGCAGAAGATGTTCTATTCAGCTACCTGTACATTCATACACACCAGCACAAAATCGACAAAAACGACCAGATGATTAACGAACACGTGGTATAATATCTACTCTCTATTATGAAAAATTATATTGTTGTTTTGTACATTGTTATTAATTACACTATTAATGCATTTAGGTTGAATTGAAGAAGACTTTAGCCAAGAGGCCAGATTTAGCAGACACGAGTAAAGGAACAGCTTGGAAAGGAGATGACTTGAATACAATACTAGGAGTAGACAAGCCTGGACATGTACACGGATTGGGACTAGTCCCAAATCCTAATCAAGTCTTTGGTGTATCATCTTCAGGTCACTTTCAGGATATACACCTAACTTCACTGGAGGATACACAGAATGAAGATGTTATGTACCTTAGACTTCAGATGGAAAAGATTGAGCAACACGTGAAAAAGCAAGATGCTAAAATTCTAGAACTAACTGAGAAGTCACGAAACTCTGAAAGACAGGTAAATTTAAGGAACTTTGCCATTGTTCAAGACATGTACTAACTCTGTATTTGTGATTATAGGGTTCTTTGGGTCAGATATCTACATCCCGAGATCCTCTTGGTATTGCTCACACAAACTCAAAAAGGAAAGTATGTATCGTTAAAAAGGTCAAAGTCATTTAAATAAATATGATCTTATTCTAATTTGGTTTTTGATCGGCAGAGAGTATATGGTGATCTTCATAGACAACAACTTGGTACACTTGGAAAGGAGAACAATGTGATGGTACTGTACAGATGCATTGGTACATTCTTGTTTGTTTCTTTTATACAAATTAGTAATCTCTTGCCTTTCACTACAGAGAAAGGAAAACTTTCTAAATGATATGGAGATGCAACCTCCAAAGAAATGTCCTGCTACACATAAGGTTTGCGCATATGTGTATTGTTTGCAACCCAAAATGGTTGAGCAACAAGTTCCTTCTTCCTCGTAGTTCTTGCAATATTAGTGTTTACTATATTTTTTTTGCCAATCTTACAATATATCTACTATCATAGAACAAAGAAACTTCGCTCCAAGATGAAAATGTGCTACCTACGAAAGAAACTGGTAGCGTACAAAAGGTTAGTGCACTTCTTTACTTTTTTGAGTTAACTATTATTCTGTAGTTATCTCTTTGTCCAAGCTTGTTTATTCCATCCACGGTTTCTTTGTAGCATTGAATCCATTTTAACGACGACATGGTTCATGAATTTATTGGCTATCTAATGAATTAACTTATATTTTAGGACATAGACATCGATCCCCGACACAACGACACACGTTTTAAAGTTTCATCTGCACACATGGTACCTTCTCATTCATCATGCATACATTTAAATTCAGTTTTTCTTCTTGTATTACCTCTGACTATTATTTACCTTCTCATTAGCCTGGTGGTCGTAACACGAACATCCCAAAACGGGCTACTGCAACAAAGCATGTTAATGTATGACATCGAATTACTAAATACTTATCTTCTCCTTTTAAATTTTCCTATGATTTCATATTGTATCCTTGCAGCAAAACATTTATCACTGCTTGCACTTCTTGCAACATGAGTTTTTAGTATAGTCCATGACAGTTTTATAATGAATATTTTGTCATGGAACAAAGAAACATGGGTCCATGAAGAAAATGCCCGACCAAAGAAGGAAAGTGCTAGTGCAGAAAAGGTTAGTGCACTTTATTTCTCGCAGTTATCTTTTGTTGAAATTTATACTGCCCCTATTTATTTTGTAGTTTTCTCTTTGTTTATTATTATGTGCATGTCGAAATCATTTCAGTGGCCTTGACAATATGTAGAGCACATTTGTTCTTACAAGGTAGCTGATTACTGAAGTATTAGTCAGATTACTAATAAAGTAGCTTCCACATGCATGCACAGTCCTTCAGCATGTGAAGTCAAGCTCCCTGGACTGTTAATACCTTTCTTGTTCCATGTGTTGACCAACAGACATAAGTCATCTGAATAATTCTAATGCACACATATACGAAATAGAGGAGAAAACCCCTTCCAAAGTAGAAATAGAACAATACTATACAGCGGTATTCTGTGGATAGAACAATGTGTATTTTTTTATCACTACAGCTTCTTATCAAGTTTTTTTTGTTTCTAATATCTGATTATATTTCACTTCTTGCTATCATGGTGGCCAAAACATGAAGATATCAAAAGTGGCTAGTGCAACAAATAAAGCTAATGTATGAGATGGAATTTCTGAACCTTTTACTTCCCCTTTTAGTTTTCTTATGATTTCACTTTATTGCCTACTGAGGTTGAGGTAGCACTATCATCTGCAGAAACAACAAGGCAGTACGGTGACTGGATCAGATGCCAACTCGATAGATGTATGTGCGTTATGCTTCTTTTATTCAAGATTCTTTGCAGGTTTAAATTGCATTGAATATTGTTTTCTCGTGCACTTTTGTTTATGTAAAAGGTTGGCACTATAGTATTTTTGAAGAGTTTGGAAAATCCGAACAAGAATGTTGCTCTTGCTACACTCCAAAGTAGCGACCCAGAACATGAACATGCAGTTGAAGGCGTTAAACTTGGAAATCAGTTCTGGGCGGTGCGTGTTGATGCTACATTAGCAAAATCCGATGAGTTGATACGACCACTCAAAAAGGTCAAGATTATTGGTCATGCAGCAAAATTAACTATTGCATGGCCTTCAACCTTTGTATGTTACCCTCTTGTAAAGTTTACCCCTCTAAACTTTTACTACTTTATAAACCTGATGCTTTTTCTTTACTGATCTCAATTTTTTCTTGTAGATTTCCAAGATAAATTGATGATGCATGGTTTGAGATGTTGATTGCAAGATGATGATGGATGCTACTACTGGATAGTTTAAATTAGTTTTAGAATGTCATTTTAATTTTCTATTTTGAAAGAGAATATATTTGTAATGATGCAAGTACCTGATAATTTGTGTTCTTTGAATGTTGTTCTTTGTAATTGAACATAGTCAATATATTATATGAAATATTTTCTTTCCTATATCGTGGCTCCTGTGCACTATGTGCATTAACTTTGTGACTACTAATAGATATGGACAACATATTATTAATTGATCATGTTATGTAGTGTGATGTCAAACTCATTCCTACATGATACCACCAACGCATATGAGGTGTTGTTAGCCTATCCTTATATACGTTGCTATCTTACAACGCTTATGCACGCTGATTACCAACGGATACTTTTGTGTTGTTGTAGACCCTTGCAACGCCACCAACGGCAACGCATACAAATCCGTTGGTGTAGACCATAACAGCGCTTATATGAACATTTGGCAACGCATAGATGTGCTGCTACAGGGGGATCCTGTTGTAGTGTTCTATCCTTGATTATTGCACATAAAATTTCAGCAATAATTGTTATATCATTGATTATAAAGAGTGACTCAATTATGCACAAGAATATATCCACAATTTGCAGGAACCCGTGAAATAAGAAGTTGCTGAACCTGAAAGATCATTAGATGAAAAAGAGGAGGAGAGTGATGAACAAAAGGAGGAAGAATGGATTAGCTACCCATGCCAACCTTCTAATGAGAGTAACTCTTTATCTCTTACTTTATTTGATTGCCCTCCATGCTCACCAAAGGAGGACGAATGTTATGTTTATGAGGATTCTCTTGAAATATTCCCTGTGAGTAAAACTTGTGAGAATAATTATGCTACTATTATTTATAATAATCCATGCTATTTTGATAAATCTCATGATAATCCTTTATTTGTGCCTAATTTCGAAATGCATGGAACTAAAGAATTTTGCTTGGAGAGTGTTTATGATAAAGCTCTAGATGATGATCCTATGTTACTTGATGCTATAAATTATAATGCTACTGAAAATAGGATTTCTACTAGTAGTCCCATACCTCTTGAGAATGATCAATCATCTTGTAATAAAATTGCTAAAAGTGGGTTTGATTGTTTTAATCCTACTATTTTTTAGCTTGATAAAAATTATGTGTTTGAAGATCATGAAAAGCATGCTTTATGTGATAGTTATATTGTTGAGTTTATTCATGATGCTACTGAAAATTATTATGAGAGTGGAAAATATGGTTGTAGGAATTTACATGGTACTAAAACACCTCTCTACATGCTGAAAATTTTAAAGTCACTCTTGTTTTACCTTCACATGCTTGTCACTTTGTTCTTTGTGAATTTATTTGTGTACAAGATTCTCATGCACAGGAAGTGGGTAAGACATCAATGTGTTTCATATTTGCTTCTTGATGCTCTCTTTTGCTTCAATTCATATTACATATGTGAGCATCTTCCCAAATTACTGAGCCTATCTTAATGGCCATAAAGAAAGAGCTTTTTGGGAGACAACCCATTATGTTTTTATTTCTGTTATTTTACTGTTTTGTTGAGTCTTGGAAGTCATTGCTACTGTAATATCCTCTCCTTATCATTTTTTTATTTTCGTTTTAGTGCCAAGAGTAGCCTCTAATCGTAAGAAAGTAGTATTTGGGGAATTTGCAATTATGTTTCTGTTTCTGGACTGTCGCGAGAAAAATTAGCATAAATCACCAGAACCTCACCATGAGCTGAAAGTTTACGAGCATATTCCCCAGGTTATTATCTAACTTTCATTAATTCAACATTTTTCGATCTGAGCGACGGAGAAGTCTCAAAAAAATCGATGTTTAACTGCTGTTCTATTTTGACAGATTTCTGCCATTAGTGCATTTGCCTCTTATTCTTTTTCTTTTTGAGTTCTTTTGAAAGAAGGAGCTTTCCTAAGAAGTTTATGCAGTAGCTAATGTTTTAATATAAGCTTTACATATGTCATACCAGAACCAAGTGGATTGCTTATTTTGATTACACTAATATTGCTAATGAATTATGTTGAGTTTTGGGTGAAGGAAGTTTTCAAGTGTAAGGAGAGATGAATGATGCCATAGGATGAAGAATGGACAAAACATCAAGCTTGGGGATGTCCCCTGGACACCCCAAGAAATATCCAAGAGGTTCAAGCATCAAAGCTTTGGGATGCCCGGGGCACCCCCTCTTCATCAGTAAAAATCACCAGGTCATTTTTCAGTGCGCTATATTTTTATTGCTTCATGCATTATGTGTTATTCTTGGAGCGTCTTTTTTTGTGTGTGTTTTGTTTTGTTTCGTTTGCTGTTCAATAAAGTTGGACTCATCATATTTCTTTTGGAGAGAGACACGCTCCGCTAACGCTCTAGTTTTCACTCATATGTTCAACGAGCGTTCTATTTTTGCGAGTACTGCGTTTAAACTCTAGTTTTTCATTCATATTATATTCAGAGCTTGTTGGTTTTCTATATGCAAGTGAATTTATCTCTCTGATATCTACTTAATATTATCTACGAGAGTTGTTTCAAATAAGTTAATTGGTGTTGGATACGAGTAAGAAGTCTCATATTAATAGTGATGCAAATGAAAGATCTCCTTTGATGTTTCAATTGAGTTGACTTGATGATCATTTAGTTTTTGATTTTTAATATCACCATATGCTTTGATTAATAAGTTTTGTCGCTATTCATGATTATGGCCATTATTGCTCTCTTAGTCGGTCGCCCCTTTCCTTTGCTAGCCTTTATTTGTACTGAGTATGAGCTCTACTCGTGCATCCAACTCCCAAAATCCAAAATGCCAATCGTGTCCACCATATCTACCTATATGTGGTATTTTATCGCCACTCCAAAGTAAATTGCTTGTGTGCTACCTTTAAAACCTTTCAAAAATGTATTCCTTGTTTTTGCAAAACGGCCATCAGCTTACCATCCTCAACGGTCCTGATCGTCCTAGGATCCTCACATCCACAAATGTAATATCCCAGGTAATGGGGTTACAAAAATAGAGGAAACAGATGTGTGCATTGCATTCATGCATAGAAAATCTGGGTAATTTTCGCGCTTTAAAGTAAAATAGTCACAGTAACTGAAGTTTCACTTGACCTTGGTGGAATTGAAGTAGCTCATCAAGTCAAGCGCTATAAACCTCAATGTGACTTTGCCAAAACTTTGTTTTGGGTAGAGGTGTTTTGATCCAAGGGGTTAGATCAAATGGAACTAGTAATCAACACAACAACACTTTACTCAATGATCAATTACTTGATCTTATAAAGATTACAATATGGTAATCCTTGTCATAATATATGAACACCAGTTCAATTACAAATCAAGTAACAATAAAATTGAGAAACCATTCTTCCCTCATCTTCTCCATGTCTTAAACTAATCCTTGATCCTATCATGAACCTCATGGTATCCATTCCATTTCAACATTGGAATAATAACAAGGAGATCCACTCAAGAAATATAATTCTTCTCTATTCCAAATAGTTATACATCAAACCTAGAGAGGTGAGAGTTCTATTATAATTATTAAAGAAGCAATAACAAAACTTGAGTTAAACCTTGGATATACATCCAAGTATTCAAATCATCATCTTCAAGACAACCCTAGAGAGAGATAACCATTAACGTTAAACATAGATCTTGATGATCACATCAACCTCTATGGAGCCTAACATTAGGTTAGCATTGAAGTCCTTCCCAAATGAGAGAGACCATCCATACTAATCGTAGTTCTATCTACTCAAATATCCAAATGGTTAAACCATCAGCTCTTGAGGGAACTTTAAGTAAATATCCCAGGCATTTTCCTGGGATATAAAACTATTGAGACAACCATGACCATCCTAGAAAGTAAAATAGAAGTGATATATCTTAGTTGATCAAGACAATACTTAATCTTGGGAGTGAGAAACCTAATTCTTGAGAGATAACTTAGGAAGCCAAACCTTGATCATTATAAATTGAGTGATGATCATAAACCCTAAGAACTTGAGGTAGAAATATTAAGGACAAGTGGATTATGTCTAATCCATGACCATGCTTTGGAGAAATAGGAGAATAATCCAAATGCTAACACTTATATGATTAGTAGATATTATTCCCCACATGAAATCATAGGGAGGTAACTAGTAAGCAAACCTAGGCTTATATCCCAACCTTAATTTGTGAACCACTTAGTGATCATCAGTAGAATCCTACCATATCTATATTTCATAAATTAAAGAACCTAAGAAAACCTTAGAGTAAAACTCCATACTTAATATGGTGAGAAACCATCCATCCATATGACCAAAGTTAAGTCTTCAAAATCTTCAAAATTCTTAGAAAAGTAAACTCTATCCAATAAAAATATAAAATGAAAATTTTATTTTTAATAAAAATTCAATTATTAAATACTTATTATTTAAGCCTTTAATTTTAATTCAAAATTCAATTAAAATTCAATAATTAGTAAAAATTTCCAAAAATTAAATAAAAACCAGTAATTAAATAAAGAAAACATTAAAACTAATTTTCTTTATTTAATATTTTGTTAAATCCTTATTAGAAGGATTTAAACCTAATTGACCTAATTATTAATTGTTCTAAAATAGAAAAATGCCAAATTCAATATTATTTTATCTATTCACAAGTTACTAATAACTTCAACTTTAAATTGAAGTTATTAATCATAGAACTACATGGTAAATAGTAAACCCTAGTTCCATATGGTAGAAAACTAGGAACTTATCATTTCATGTGTAATTCTAAAACCCTAATCCCAATTGGAACCATAGCTCCACTAATTCTTTTGAACCCTAATTTACTTCTAAAACCTAAACCCTAGATCCTCTCATATAATCTTGGTGTTCTAATTTTCATACATAGAATCATAATAGCAACTACATACTTGCCATGCCACATAAAATTGTAGGAGCCCTATTATCAATAATTGGTAGTCCATGTAGGCATACCTATCCAACCTAGATGATCAAATAGGGCCAACACTAGTTCCTATACTTAGAGGCAACAACTTTAAATATCCATATTTATCATCACACCAATGTGATGAACCTTAGGAGCAATCATACTAAACCTTGAGCATTCCATAACCATACTCCACTAAACCTTATTAGTATTGGATACTTATCCACCATCCTATTTAGGAGCCAATTAAACCTTACTTAATAGAACCAACAGTAAAACCTAGACCACCTCAACCCTAATTGATATACTTCTTATTACTTAAGAAGTATGTTCTTTGAAAGTTATTCTTTTGAAGAAAATAAGGAATCATCATCAACCCTGCTTATAAGGACCTATAAATCCTAGCCAGCTATCATTAGCAAGATAAACCAACCTTGACAACAACCATGTATAATGAATTGCTTAGGATGCCTAGACTTATCTTAACCTTACAAGCCCTAGGTGTTGACGAATCCAACTTTGTTGGGATCCATCCAAAACCTATTCCAGCAACTAAATGAAACCATAGTCAACCATAGAACCCCATCAACCTAATTATCATACTTGTTCTTTATTTAAGAACATGTTCTTCAAAAGTTATTCTTTTAAAGTATATGACAATTAATCATTAACCATGCCATATAGTACTAAAACTGACCACTGTTCTTTACTTGTTAACATTATGCCAATTATCATTCTTTATGTGCTCAATTAATTACTATGCCCTACTATCTACCTGTTTATAATACCAAGTAATCACACCTGAATAAGAACCTTGTATGTGAATCACTCTAAAAGTGCAACACACCCTAAACCAATCATTATCACTCACTGATCCTAAATCCTCGGGGTTAGGTCACGCTTAGAGCGATTGCATCTCATTCTTATGCATTATTGCATCCTTGCCAATCTTTTAAACATCGTCTTTACCGGACGATGATGCTATTTCAGAATTTGGAGTTATTGCGTATCGAAGACCTTGTCTGCATAATCTTGCAGCCAAGAAAGGCAAGTTCATCGCTTGCTCATGTCATTTGAGTATCTTTATCAAATTACTTGCAAAGTACTATTGTTATCACTATTGCATAAAAACCAAAACCACTACTTCCATAACTATGAATATGACTATGTGGTGGGCAATGGAACCATGGATTGTGTTGATATGGTGGAGGTTCCATTGCAAGGGTTAATATCCATCTAGGATTAAACAACAAATGTCGCCAGTGATTCTTGTGCCGTAATACCCGTGTTAACCATAAGATCCGGAGTGGGACGGAGTAGTCAAAAGTGTTTCCACCTCTCGTTCATCAACGGATGCGCTTTACCGTAGACACTTGTTTCTGTCAGGGAAAGCGGTAGGCTGGGGAAGCCTTAAGTCCCCACGGCATGGTCCGTAGACACTTGTCGCTCGAAGAACAAGCGGTAGGCTGGGGAAGCCTTAAGTCCCCACGGTATTGCGATCTATGATGGGTTGCAGCTACCGGCGAAGGAGTTTGGTTCGATCCCAGACTGTCGTCGTGGTTGGGGTCCACCCTGAAAATTATGGGAATAATGGGACCGGCGAGGACCCAGGGTCGGGGCATGCAACAAAGGGTGGGTGTTCGAGGTAGCGGAAGAACATGATTGGCTAGACCTTATACCGGGCCTCACACCATAGGAAGTGTGGACGGGAAGATCACCCGGTTGGCACCAAGGTTAAGATCTCTTATGGGTAAAGCAACAAACCTCTGCAGAGTGTAAAGAACCGTGACCTGTCACTCCCTGTTCCGGGTTATGGAACTGCGAACGCGGCCGGAAAGGAGCTCCATGAAGTTCTAGTAAACCGGTGAAGGCTGACGGACATAGTTCTTTTGAATAAAAGCAACCTCTTGAAGAAATGATTATGAAAACCTGCATTGGTATTAGACTTTCCGGTCTAATGCTGTAGCTAGTGCATTAAACACCTCTTTCCTATAATGAACTTGTTGAGTACGCTCGTACTCATCCCACTCTTAAATCCCTGCTTAGATATGGAGGCCATGAAGGAGGATCTCCAGTACAACTCGAGGACCGAGGAGTCAACAACTACTTCAAGGAACAGAAACCTGCCGGAAGAGTCATATACCACATCCACCATGGAGAAAACCTAGATTAAGCAGGAGAAGGGAACTAGCTTCCTAAACCTAGCTCCTATTTAGCTAGAATCTATTCATAGCCTCAGTAGCTAGTTAAATACTCTACAAATAGAGTTCGTGTTAGGATTAGACTACGAGTCGTTCTTCTGGAGTTTTATTTGCAGTTAACCTCATTGTAAATTAGAAGGTTGTGTTGATCTTTTGTAAAGAATCTGTGTTGTAACTTTATAGACATGTCTTGGACCAGCAATGTTTCTTTTGTACCACTCTGAGCGATATAATACGAGTGAAACGGTGTTTCATTGGTGTTATATCGGACTTGCATACTACACCATGCAGTGGTATGCCGGGTCACCACTGCTGGTATCAGAGCAAATGCTTTGACCCTAGGATTAAAACCCTTTAAAGGAGACCTATAGGATTGGTAGTGTCTATAGGAAGTTGTCCTAGTTAAACCAAATATCCTTATGACTTGAGATGGATATTCACTTGAGAATAATCCTGACACACTTGAGTCAACCTTATTAATCTATCTTTTCTAAGCAAAGTTAGTTAGTTAATCCCAAGTATGTAGCATACCATTATGCCCTTAAAACAATAGATGAGTAGATCACAGTTGGTATACAATACATGGTAGTCCAAAGAAAGGATACAACCATAAGGAAGATATCCTATTGGAAGATGTGTACCAACACATGTTATAGTTAAGTACGAATTACTCAGACCTGCACTAGAAGTAATATCAAGTGATGAAGATAATTAAGATATCCTAATAGAAGATGTAGACCCAGTTAAGTAATGAGTAAGTAAAACTATCTAGATATGTGAAACAATTGATAGTAAGTGATAACTATGAGTCATATGAGGTAGTATAGACCATGATGAGTCAATCATGGAAGGTAAGTAAGAGAGATAGGAATAAAATATACCTACTTACATGGTAGAGTTATTAATCATATAAGATTCACCTGAGAATCATTATGTCATGGAATAGAACATCATAAACATTTAGGAGGAGAACAATAAGAAGCCAGTTGTTCAACAATAGTGTAAGAATTATGTTCCAAAACCATGGGAAGTGTGCCAAGCACATCATGACCATAGTTTTATGATAATATAAACACTTGGAAGTGTAGGAGCTATATTTCCATGGTATGTGTTTAGAGTAGTAAATTTAGAACCAGACATATCATTGAAGTAGACCTCAACAAAATGGAAGCTAAGTTAGTACTTCCAAAGAAAATTAGGTTAACCACAACTATCCTAGACCACTTTGTTTCAAGTTTATCTCATTGCAAATGTGCAATTAAGGTAAAGGTTGAGACAAATAGTAGAATTTCCTATATTCGTGCTAAGTATGACGATATAAACCTATATTATGTGGTGTTCTATACTACACATCGAGCCCGATGTTTAGAGATGTCTTACTCAACAATCATATTCAGGCTTATGATGATGTGTATTATAAGCACAAAGTTGAATCTTCTTGGATTTTATTGGATTTTCATTGTTTGACCAGATCCATACATGAAGTTTTACTTTGGTATGCAAATGCATGTTGCAATATCAAGTTCTTACTTGATGCTATAGATCTAGAGGGTAATAGTATTCGTGTGAGGAAGTGACGAATTCTGAACATTTTGAAGACAAGATGAAGGTTCATCAGAAGAAATGAGTAAAGTTGTGGGAAGCAACCACAATATTCAGAAGGAAGTACCAACCAAAACTCATGCTTTACCTCAACGAGAGGAGTACTTTAGTACATAGGAAGCATGAAGGTGAGAAATATGATGACTGTGGAGTAGTAGAAGTAGAACCATAGTCATTATGGAAGAGGGAATGCATGGGAAATCACTTAGGATACTATATTCATAGTGTCAGCTAGTGGTTTTCTTGCAAAATAAACCCTGAATGAAGGAAGGTGATATATGAAATCATAGCAGACATAAGAAGACCATAGTAGATATCAGAAGACCACAATTGGTATAATATCAATACTGCGAGATAAAGTAGAAGATGTCTCGTCCAGTTAATCAGAACCTATAATAGAATCCATTTTTAGATATCAAATAGCCACAGTTGGTATAATAACCACAGCTGGTATCAGTTGGTATTACAAATAGTCCACGATTTAATTAGTTGTAACAAAAGTTTGTGAACAAATAAAAAATTCTGTCAGCCAAATAGCTAGATCTATAAACATTTAGTCAAAGGATTCACATTGGATGTCCACAATTGAGTGGATACACCACAAAGTTTCTTCGCAAAACCTTAGAGGAATATAAATCATAAACTAGACCTTGACCAACTATTCTAATCATAAGTCCAATAGTTGGAAGAAAAGGAGTTAAAGACCATAAGAAAACTCTAAGGGGTAGAGTAAGGATTGAGTTGGATGTACAATAACTCAATACTTTAAGCAAGATAGAAGAAGAAGGTCTGAACTGAGAGGAAGTTCGATCTTATTTTCATAAGATTGTTGAACACTACTTTCAGAAGTATGTCAGACCAGAAGCCGAGGTTTATACTTCGAGGAAGTAAGAAGTGGACTATAACTTGAGAAAGTGAGTAGTATTTACTCAGAAGTACGAAAGCTCAGGTAAGTCAAGCATAAAGAAGTTGGACGAAGAAAACACCATAGACCAAATACAGCTCAAGAAGGCCAAAGACTGAAGTAGATTGACCATACAAAAACTAAAGTCTATTTGAATGATTCCTTTCATGGAACCTAAATAACCCAAAATAGTTAGAGGTATCAACTATAAACCATGATTGGATGGACTAAATGATTCTAATCCATTATTAGGAAAATAAACCATCACGACCAAATCCATAGTTAGGACCCATTAAGTACCATTACTGCAATTTTGGTAGTAAGGGAAAATAAAGACCTATTTTATCAAATAGGAGAATGTTATCCAATTAGTCCTCAATTAAGACAGGAAACAAGCTTATAATATTGGAGGAAATCATGGAAGTAAAGGAAGTAATAGTTGTTTAATGACAAACACTAATGGATTCCAGGAAGAATCTGGACAAGGGATACATTCAATTATATCCAGTGAGATCACCACGGAGTTCGAGAAAAGTCGTAGTCTGCACAAGTCAGATCCATACTTCCGAAACGTGAGAGAGTTCAAACTTCGAGGACGAAGTTTAGTTTAAGGGGTAGAGACTGTAATATCCCAGGTAATGGGGTTACAAAAATAGAGGAAACAGATGTGTGCATTGCATTCATGCATAGAAAATCTGGGGAATTTTCGCGCTTTAAAGTAAAATAGTCACAGTAACTGAAGTTTCACTTGACCTTGGTGGAATTGAAGTATCTCATCAAGTCAAGCGCTATAAACCTCAATGTGACTTTGCCAAAACTTTGTTTTGGGTAGAGGTGTTTTGATCCAAGGGGTTAGATCAAATGGAACTAGTAATCAACACAACAACACTTTACTCAATGATCAATTACTTGATCTTATAAATATTACAATATGGTAATCCTTGTCATAATATATGAACACCAGTTCAATTACAAATCAAGTTACAATAAAATTGAGAAACCATTCTTCCCTCATCTTCTCCATGTCTTAAACTAATCCTCGATCCTATCATGAACCTCATGGTATCCATTCCATTTCAACATTGGAATAATAACAAGGAGATCCACTCAAGAAATATAATTCTTCTCTATTCCAAATAGTTATACATCAAACCTAGAGAGGTGAGAGTTCTATTATAATTATTAAAGAAGCAATAACAAAACTTGAGTTAAACCTTGGATATACATCCAAGTATTCAAATCATCATCTTCAAGACAACCCTAGAGAGAGATAACCATTAACGTTAAACATAGATCTTGATGATCACATCAACCTCTATGGAGCCTAACATTAGGTTAGCATTGAAGTCCTTCCCAAATGAGAGAGACCATCCATACTAATCGTAGTTCTATCTACTCAAATATCCAAATGGTTAAACCATCAGCTCTTGAGGGAACTTTAAGTAAATATCTCAGGCATTTTCCTGGGATATAAAACTATTGAGACAACCATGACCATCCTAGAAAGTAAAATAGAAGTGATATATCTTAGTTGATCAAGACAATACTTAATCTTGGGAGTGAGAAACCTAATTCTTGAGAGATAACTTAGGAAGCCAAACCTTGATCATTATAAATTGAGTGATGATCATAAACCCTAAGAACTTGAGGTAGAAATATTAAGGACAAGTGGATTATGTCTAATCCATGACCATGCTTTGGAGAAATAGGAGAATAATCCAAATGCTAACACTTATATGATTAGTAGATATTATTCCCCACATGAAATCATAGGGAGGTAACTAGTAAGCAAACCTAGGCTTATCTCCCAACCTTAATTTGTGAACCACTTAGTGATCATCAGTAGAATCCTACCATATCTATATTTCATAAATTAAAGAACCTAAGAAAACCTTAGAGTAAAACTCCATACTTAATATGGTGAGAAACCATCCATCCATATGACCAAAGTTAAGTCTTCAAAATCTTCAAAATTCTTAGAAAAGTAAACTCTATCCAATAAAAATATAAAATGAAAATTTTATTTTTAATAAAAATTCAATTATTAAATACTTATTATTTAAGCCTTTAATTTTAATTCAAAATTCAATTAAAATTGAATAATTAGTAAAAATTTCCAAAAATTAAATAAAAACCAGTAATTAAATAAAGAAAACATTAAAACTAATTTTCTTTATTTAATATTTTGTTAAATCCTTATTAGAAGGATTTAAACCTAATTGACCTAATTATTAATTGTTCTAAAATAGAAAAATGCCAAATTCAATATTATTTTATCTATTCACAAGTTACTAATAACTTCAACTTTAAATTGAAGTTATTAATCATAGAACTACATGGTAAATAGTAAACCCTAGTTCCATATGGTAGAAAACTAGGAACTTATCATTTCATGTGTAATTCTAAAACCCTAATCCCAATTGGAACCATAGCTCCACTAATTCTTTTGAACCCTAATTTACTTCTAAAACCTAAACCCTAGATCCTCTCATATAATCTTGGTGTTCTAATTTTCATACATAGAATCATAATAGCAACTACATACTTGCCATGCCACATAAAATTGTAGGAGCCCTATTATCAATAATTGGTAGTCCATGTAGGCATACCTATCCAACCTAGATGATCAAATAGGGCGAACACTAGTTCCTATACTTAGAGGCAACAACTTTAAATATCCATATTTATCATCACACCAATGTGATGAACCTTAGGAGCAATCATACCAAACCTTGAGCATTCCATAACCATACTCCACTAAACCTTATTAGTATTGGATACTTATCCACCATCCTATTTAGGAGCCAATTAAACCTTACTTAATAGAACCAATAGTAAAACCTAGACCACCTCAACCCTAATTGATATACTTCTTATTACTTAAGAAGTATGTTCTTTGAAAGTTATTCTTTTGAAGAAAATAAGGAATCATCATCAATCCTGCTTATAAGGACCTATAAACCCTAGCCAGCTATCATTAGCAAGATAAATCAACCTTGACAACAACCATGTATAATGAATTGCTTAGGATGCCTAGACTTATCTTAAGCTTATGATGTCTACGGGAGCTTCTATTCTTGTAGACAGTGTTGGGCCTCCAAGAGAAGAGGTTTGTAGAACAGCAGCAAGTTTCCCTTAAGTGGATCACCCAAGGTTTATCGAACTCAGGGAGGAAGAGGTCAAAGATATCCCTCTCATGCAACCCTGCAACCACAAAGCAAGAAGTCTCTTGTGTCCCCAACACACCTAATAGGTGCACTAGTTCGGCGAAGAGATAGTGAAATACAGGTGGTATGAATAAATAGTAGCAACGGCACAGAAAAGTGCTTTGCCCAGGACAGTAAACAAGCAGTAGTAACGCAGCAGTAGTAACGCAGTAAAACGAGTAAACAAGCAGCGATAGCGATATTTAGGAACAAGGCCTAGGGATTACACTTTCACTAGTGGACACTCTCAACATTGATCACATAACAGAATAGATAAATGCATACTCTACACTCTTTTGTTGGATGATGAACACATTGCGTAGGATTACACGAACCCTCAATGCCGGAGTTAACAAGCTCCACAATTCAATGTTCATATTTAAATAACCTTAGAGTGCAAGAAAGATCAACACGACTAAACCAAGTACTAACATAGCATGCACACTGTCACCTTCACGCCACGTAGGAGGAATAGATCGTATCGATACTATCATAGCAATAGTTAACTTCACAATCTACAAGAGATCATGATCATAGCATACGCCAAGTACTAACACGGATGCACACACTGTCACCATTACACCGTGCAGGAGGAATAAAACTACTTTAATAACACATCACTAGAGTAGCACATAGATAAATTGTGATACAAAACACATTGCAATCATAAAGAGATATAAATAAGCACTTCACTACGCCATTCATAACAGTGAGTAAGTATTCTGTGAAATATAGCCTAAGAGACCCACACGGTGCACACACTGTCACCTTTACACACGTGGGACAAGGAGTCTCCGGAGATCACATCAGTAAAACTCACTTGATTAGCATAGTGACATCTAGATTACAAGCATCATCATATGAATCTCAATCATGTAAGGCAGCTCATGAGATTATTGTATTGAAGCACATAGGAGAGAGATGAACCACATAGCTACCGGTACAGCCCCGAGCCTCGATGGAGAACTACTCCCTCCTCATGGGAGCAGCAGCGGTGATGAAGATGGCGGTGGAGATGGCAGCGGTGTCGATGGAGAAGCCTTCCGGGGGCACTTCCCCGCTCCGGCAGGGTGCCGGAACAGAGACTCCTGTCCCCCGGATCTTGGCTTCGCGATGGCGGCGGCTCTGGAAGGTTTTCCGTATCGTGGTTCTTCGCATCAGGGTTTTCTCGAAGGAGGCTTTATATAGGCGAAGAGGCGGCGCGGGAGGGTCGAAGGGGTGGCCACACCATATGGCGGCGCGGCCGGGGACCGGGCCGCGCCGGCCTATGGTCCGGGGGCCCAGTGCCCCCCTCCGGTCCTTCCCGGTGTTCCGGATGCTTCCGGTGAAAATAGGAACCTAGGTCTTGATTTCGTCCGATTCCGAGAATATTTCGTTACTAGGATTTCTGAAACCAAAAACAGCGAGAAAACGAGAACTGGCACTTCGGCATCTTGTTAATAGGTTAGTTCCGGAAAATGCACGAATATGACATAAAGTGTGCATAAAACATGTAGGTATCATCAATAATATGGCATAGAACATAAGAAATTATCGATACGTCGGAGACGTATCAAGCATCCCCAAGCTTAGTTCCGCTCGTCCCGAGCAGGTAAAACGATAACAAAGATAATTTCTGAAGTGATATGCCATCATAACCTTGATCATACTATTTGTAAACATATGTAGTGGATGCAGCGATCAAAACAATGGTAATGACATGAGTAAACAAGTGAATCATAAAGCAAAGAATTTTCATGAATAGTACTTCAAGACAAACATTAATAAGTCTTGCATAAGAGTTAACTGATAAAGCAATAAATCAAAGTAAAGGTATTGAAGCAACACAAAGGAAGATTAAGTTTCAGCGGTTGCTTTCAACTTGTAACATGTATATCTCATGGATAATAGTCAACATAGAGTAATATAACAAGTACAATATGCAAGTATGTAGGAATCAATGCACAGTTCACACAAGTGTTTGCTTCTTGAGGTGGAGAGAGATAGGTGAACTGACTCAACATAAAAGTAAAAGAATGGTCCTTCAAAGAGGAAAGCATCGATTGCTATATTTGTGCTAGAGCTTTTATTTTGAAAACATGAAACAATTTTGTCAACGGTAGTAATAAAGCATATGATTTATGTACATTATATCTTACAAGTTGCAAGCCTCATGCATAGTATACTAATAGTGCCCGCACCATGTCCTAATTAGCTTGGACTACCGGATCTTTGCAATGCACATGTTTTAACCAAGTGTCACAATGGGGTACCTCCATGCCGCTCTGTACAAAGGTCTAAGGAGAAAGCTCGCATTTTGGATTTCTCGCTTTTGATTATTCTCAACTTAGACATTCATACCGGGACAACATGGACAACAGATAATGGACTCCTCTTTAATGCATAAGCATGTGGCAACAATTATTATTCTCATATGAGATTGAGGATATATGTCCAAGACTGAAACTTCCACCATGGATCATGGCTTTAGTTAGCGGCCCAATGTTCTTCTCTAACAATATGCATGCTCCAACCATAAAGGTGGTAGATCTCTCTTACTTCAGACAAGACGGACATGCATAGCAACTCACATGATATTCAACAAAGAATAGTTGATGGCGTCCCCGAAACATGGTTATCGCACAACAAGCAACTTAATAAGAGATAAAGTGCATAAGTACATATTCAATACCACAATAGTTTTTAAGCTATTTGTCCCATGAGCTATATATTGCAAAGGTGAATGATGGAATTTTAAAGGTAGCACTCAAGCAATTTACTTTGGAATGGCGGATAAATACCATGTAGTAGGTAGGTATGGTGGACACAAATGGCATAGTGGTTGGCTCAAGGATTTTGGATGCATGAGAAGTATTCCCTCTCGATACAAGGTTTAGGCTAGCAAGGTTATTTGAAACAAACACAAGGATGAACGGTACAGCAAAACTCACATAAAAGACATATTGTAAACATTATAAGACTCCATACCGTCTTCCTTGTTGTTCAAAACTCAATACTAGATGTTATCTAGACTCTAGAGAAACCAAATATGCAAACCAAATTAGCAAGCTCTAAGTATTTCTTCATTAATGGGTGCAAAGTATATGATGCAAGAGCTTAAACATGAGCACAACAATTGCCAAGTATCAAATTATCCAAGACATTTTAGAGTTACTACATGTAGTATTTTCCAATTCCAACCATATAACAATTTAACGAAGAAGAAACTTCGCCATGAATACTATGAGTAGAGCCTAAGGACATATTTGTCCATATGCTACAGCGGAGCGTGTCTCTATCCCATAAAGTGAATGCTAGGATCCATTTTATTCAAACAAAACAAAAAACAAAAACAAACCGACGCTCCAAGCAAAGTACATAAGATGTGACGGAATAAAAATATAGTTTCAGGGAGGAACCTGATAATGTTGTCGATGAAGAAGGGGATGCCTTGGGCATCTCCAAGCTTAGACGCTTGAGTCTTCTTAGAATATGCAGGGGTGAACCACCGGGGCATCCCCAAGCTTAGAGCTTTCACTCTCCTTGATCATATTGCATCATACTCCTCTCTTGATCCTTGAAAACTTCCTCCACACCAAACTCGAAACAACTCATTAGAGGGTTAGTGCATAATAAAAATTCACATGTTCAGAGGTGACACAATCATTCTTAACACTTATGAACATTGCATAAAGCTACTGGACATTAATGGATCAAATAAATTCATCCAACATAGCAAAAGAGGCAATGCGAAATAAAAGACAGAATCTGTCAAAACAGAACAGTCCGTAAAGATGGATTTTATTAGGCCACCAGACTTGCTCAAATGAAAATGCTCAAATTGAATGAAAGTTGCGTACATATCTGAGGATCACTCACGTAAATTGGCTTAATTTTCTGAGTTACCTACAGAGAATTAGACCCATATTCGTGACAGCAAAGAAATCTGTTTCTGCGCAGTAATCCAAATCTAGTACTTACTTTACTATCAAAGACTTTACTTGGCACAACAAAACTCAAAACTAAGATAAGGAGAGGTTGCTACAGTAGTAAACAACTTCCAAGACACAAATATAAAACAAAGTACTGTAGCAAAATAACACATGGGTTATCTCCCAAGAAGTTCTTTCTTTATAGCCATTAAGATGGGCTCAGTAGTTTTAATGATGCACTCGCAAGAAATAGTATTTGAAGCAAAAGAGAGCATCAAGAGGAAAATTCAAACACATTTAAGTCTAACATGCTTCCTATGCATAGGAATATTATAAATAAACAAGTTCATGAAGAGCAAAGTAACAAGCATAGGAAGATAAAACAAGTGTAGCTTCAAAAATTTCAGCACATAGAGAGGCATTTTAGTAACATGAAAATTTCTACAACCATATTTTCCTCTCTCATAATAACTTTCAGTAGCAACATGAGCAAACTCAACAATATAACTATCACATAAAGCATTCTTATCATGAGTCTCATGCATAAAATTACTACTCTCCACATAGGCATAATCAATTTTATTAGTTGTAGTGGGAGCAAATTCAACAAAGTAGCTATCATTATTATTCTCATCATCAAGTATAGGAGGCATAGTATAATCATAGTAACCTTTCTCCTCAATGCTTGGGGGGCTAAAAATATCATGCTCATCAAAACCAGCCTCCCCAAGCTTAGAACTTTCTATATCATTATCAACAATGGTGTTCAAAGCGTTCATACTAATATTACTACCAGCATGCAAATAAGATTCCATAGGTTTTTTAATTTTCGCATCAAACAATCCATGTTTTAAATCAGGAAATAGAATAAGAAGCTCATTGTTGTCCATTATGCCAAACTAGTGTAAACAAGAAACAAAAAGATGCAATTGCAGGATCTAAAGGAAATAGCTTCGAGCACACACACAACGGCAACGAAAAGTATCGTTACACGGAACCGGAGTATGAGTGCCTTTTACCTTTCCTCCCCGGCAACGGCGCCGGAAAAGTGCTTGATGTCTACGGGAGCTTCTATTCTTGTAGACAGGTGTTGGGCCTCCAAGAGCGAGAGGTTTGTAGAACAGCGAGCAAGTTTCCCTTAAGTGGATCACCCAAGGTTTATCGAACTCGGGGAGGAAGAGGTCAAAGATATCCCTCTCATGCAACCCTGCAACCACAAAGCAAGAAGTCTCTTGTGTCCCCAACACACCTAATAGGTGCACTAGTTCGGCGAAGAGATAGTGAAATACAGGTGGTATGAATAAATAGTAGCAACGACACAGAAAAGTGCTTTGCCCAGGACAAGTAAACAAGCGTAGTAACGCAGCAGTAGTAACGCAGTAGAAACGAGTAAACAAGCAGCGATAGCGATATTTAGGAACAAGGCCTAGGGATTACACTTTCACTAGTGGACACTCTCAACATTGATCACATAACAAAATAGATAAATGCATACTCTACACTCTTTTGTTGGATGATGAACACATTGCGTAGGATTACACGAACCCTCAATGCCGGAGTTAACAAGCTCCACAATTCAATGTTCATATTTAAATAACCTTAGAGTGCAAGAAAGATCAACACGACTAAACCAAGTACTAACATAGCATGCACACTGTCACCTTCACGCCACGTAGGAGGAATAGATCATATAAATACTATCATAGCAATAGTTAACTTCACAATCTACAAGAGATCATGATCATAGCATACGCCAAGTACTAACACGGATGCACACACCGTCACCATTACACCGTGCGGGAGGAATAAAACTACTTTAATAACACATCACTAGAGTAGCACATAGATAAATTGTGATACAAAACACATTGCAATCATAAAGAGATATAAATAAGCACTTCACTACGCCATTCGTAATAGTGAGTAAGTATTCCGTGAAATATAGCCTAAGAGACCCACACGGTGCACACACTCGTCACCTTTACACACGTGGGACAAGGAGTCTCCGGAGATCACATAAGTAAAACTCACTTGATTAGCATAGTGACATCTAGATTACAAGCATCATCATATGAATCTCAATCATGTAAGGCAGCTCATGAGATTATTGTATTGAAGCACATAGGAGAGAGATGAACCACATAGCTACCGGTACGGCCCCGAGCCTCGATGGAGAACTACTCCCTCCTCATGGGAGCAGCAGCGGTGATGAAGATGGCGGTGGAGATGGCAGCGGTGTCGATGGAGAAGCCTTCCGGGGGCACTTCCCCGCTCCGGCAGGGTGCCGGAACGGAGACTCTGTCCCCCGGATCTTGGCTTCGCGATGGCAGGGCGGCTCTGGAAGGTTTTCCGTATCGTGGTTCTTCGCATCAGGGTTTTCTCGACGGAGGCTTTATATAGGCGAAGAGGCGGCGCAGGAGGGTCGAAGGGGTGGCCACACCATATGGCGGCGCGGCCAGGGCCTGGGCCGCGCCGGCCTATGGTCTGGGGGCCCGATGCCCCCCTCCGGTCCTTCCCGGTGTTCGGATGCTTCCGGTGAAAATAGGAACCCGGGTCTTGATTTCGTCCGATTCCGAGAATATTTCGTTACTAGGATTTCGAAACCAAAAACAGCAGAAAACAGGAACCGGCACTTCGGCATCTTGTTAATAGGTTAGTTCCAGAAAATGCACGAATATGACATAAAGTGTGCATAAAACATGTAGGTATCATCAATAATATGGCATAGAACATAAGAAATTATCGATACGTCGGAGACGTATCACCTTACAAGCCCTAGGTGTTGACGAATCCAACTTTGTTGGGATCCATCCAAAACCTATTCCAGCAACTAAATGAAACCATAGTCAACCATAGAACCCCATCAACCTAATTATCATACTTGTTCTTTATTTAAGAACATGTTCTTCAAAAGTTATTCTTTTAAAGTATATGACAATTAATAATTAACCATGCCATATAGTACTAAAACCGACTCACTTGTTCTTTACTTGTTAACATTATGCCAATTATCATTCTTTATGTGCTCAATTAATTACTATGCCCTACTATCTACCTGTTTATAATACCAAGTAATCACACCTGAATAAGAACCTTGTATGTGAATCACTCTAAAAGTGCAACACACCCTAAACCAATCATTATCACTCACTGATCCTAAATCCTCGGGGTTAGGTCACGCTTAGAGCGATTGCATCTCATTCTTATGCATTAGTGCATCCTTGCCAATATTTTAAACATCGTCCTTACCGGACGATGATGCTATTTCAGAATTTGGAGTTATTGCGTATCGAAGACCTTGTCTGCATAATCTTGCAGCCAAGAAAGGCAAGTTCATCGCTTGCTCATGTCATTTGAGTATCTTTATCAAATTACTTGCAAAGTACTATTGTTATCACTATTGCATAAAAACCAAAACCACTACTTTCATAACTATGAATATGACTATGTGGTGGGCAAGGGAACCATGGATTGTGTTGATATGGTGGAGGTTCCATTGCAAGGGTTAATATCCATCTAGGATTAAACAACAAATGTCGCCAGTGATTCTTGTGCCGTAATACCCGTGTTAACCATAAGATCCGGAGTGGGACGGAGTAGTCAAAAGTGTTTCCACCTCTCGTTCATCAACGGATGCGCTTTACCGTAGACAGTTGTTTCTGTCAGGGCAAGCGGTAGGCTGGGGAAGCCTTAAGTCCCCACGGCATAGTCCGTAGACACTTGTCGCTCGAAGAACAAGCGGTAGGTCGGGGAAGCCTTAAGTCCCCACGGTATTGCGATCTATGATGGGTTGCGGCTACCGGCGAAGGAGTTTGGTTCGATCCCGGATCGTCGTCGTGGTAGGGATCCACCCTGAAAACTATGGGAATAATGGGACCGGCGAGGACCCAGGGTCGGGGCATGCAACAAAGGGTGGGTGTTCGAGGTAGCGGAGGAACATGATTGGCTAGACCTTATACCGGGCCTCAAACCATAGGAAGTGTGGACGGGAAGATCACCCCGGTTGGCACCAAGGTTAAGATCTCTTATGGGTAAAGCAACACACCTCTGCAGAGTGTAAAGAACCGTGACCTGTCACTCCCTGTTCCGGGATATGGAACTGCGAACGCGGCCGGAAAGGAGCTCCATGAAGTTCTAGTAAACCGGTGAAGGCTGACGGACATAGTTCTTTTGAATAAAAGCAACCTCTTGAAGAAATGATTATGAAAACCTGCATTGGTATTAGACTTTACGGTCTAATGCTGTAGCTAGTGCATTAAACACCTCTTTACTATAATGAACTTGTTGAGTACGCTCGTACTCATCCCACTCTTAAATCCCCTGCTTAGATATGGAGGCCATGAAGGAGGATCTCCAATACAACTCGAGGACCGAGGAGTCAACAACTACTTCAAGGAACAAAAACCTGCCGGAAGAGTCATATACCACATCCACCATGGAGAAAACCTAGATTAAGCAGTAGAAGGGAACTAGCTTCCTAAACCTAGCTCCTATTTAGCTAGAATCTATTCATAGCCTCAGTAGCTAGTTAAATACTCTACAAATAGAGTTCGTGTTAGGATTAGACTACGAGTCGTTCTTCTGGAGTTTATTTGCAGTTTTACCTCATTGTAAAGTAGGAGGTTGTGTGGATCTTTTGTAAAGAATCTGTGTTGTAATTCTATAGACATGCCTTGGACCCGCATATGTTTCTGTTGTACCACTCTGAGCGATATAATACGAGTGAAACGATGTTTCATTGGTGTTATATCAGACTTGCATACTACACCATGAAGTGGTATGCCGGGTCACCACAACAAATGACCACTGAAGACAGTTTTGTGCCCCTGACCAGCGGGATTCTACACCGAGGGGACAACCATTATCCTCCACGGTCATCTCCCCTGCACACCAGAGATCTGCCCCCCACCGACGATGGAAAACACTTCCGAATTTGCTTTGTCTATGCTCTTGACCTAGCTCCGTACAATCTAGCTCCAACCACCCCTTGTGACATAGGCATCCCGGATGGGCATGCCGAAAATGGTACCCAGGGTTTATTGAAGGCTCACGACCCAAAGTTTATGAAGCCCGGAAGCCCACTAAAGCATTGACTATGGCAAGTAGAGATAGATTAGGAATAGATTAGGGGGAGTCGAGGGTGATACGTCTCAAACGTATCTATAATTTCTTATGTTCCATGCTAGTTTTATGACAATACTCACATGTTTTATATACACTTTATATCATTTTGATGCATTTTCCGGCACTAACCTATTAACAAGATGCTGAAGCAGCAGTTCTGTTTTCTGCTATTTTTGGTTTCAGAAATCCTACACAGGAAATATTCTCGGAATTGGATGAAACAAAAGCCCACGGTCTTATTTTGCACGGAGCCTTCCAGAAGTCCGAAGAGGAAAGGAAGAGGGGCGACAAGGCGGCCACACCCTAGGGGGGGCGCGGCCCCACCCTTTGGCGTGCCGCCCTATGGGCTGGGCCCCTCGGGCGCCTCCCGACTCTGCCCCTTCGCCTATATAATCTCTCCGTCGCGAAAACCCTATCACCGAGAGCCACGATACGAGAAAAGTTCCAGAGACGCCGCCGCCGCCAATCCCATCTCGGGGGATTCAGGAGATCGCCTGCGGCACCCTGCCGGAGAGGGGAATCATCACCGGAGGGCTCTACATCACCATGCCCGCCTCCGGACTGATGCGTGAGTAGTTCATCCTTGGACTATGGGTCCATAACAGTAGCTAGATGGTTGTCTTCTCCTCTTGTGCTATCATGTTTAGATCTTGTGAGCTGCCTATCATGATCAAGATCGTCTATTTGTAAAGCTAAATGTTGCGTTTGTTGGGATCCGATGAATATTGAATACTATGTCAAGTTGATTATCAATCTATCATATATGTGTTGTTTATGTTCTTGCATGCTCTCCGTTGCTAGTAGAGGCTCTGGCCAAGTTGATACTTGTAACTCCAAGAGGGAGTATTTATGCTCGATAGTGGGTTCATGCCTCCATTGAATGCAGGACCAGTGACAGAAAGTTCTAAGGTTGTGGATATGGTGTTGCCACTAGGGATAAAACATCGATGCTTTGTCTAAGGATATTTGTGTTGATTACATTACGCACAATACTTAATGCAATTGTCTGTTGTTTGCAACTTAATACTGGAAGGGGTGCCGATGCTAACCCGAAGGTGGACTTTTTAGGCATAGATGCATGCTTGGATAGCGGTCTATGTTCTTTGTCGTAATGCCCTAATTAAATCTCATAGTAGTCATCATGATATATGTATGTGCATCTCTATTTGTCAATTGCCCAACCGTAATTTGTTCACCCAACATGCTATTTATCTTATTGGAGAGACACCACTAGTGAACTGTGGACCTCGGTCCATTCTTTTACATCTGAAATACAATCTACTGCAATCTCTGTTCTCTGTTGTTCTTTGCAAACAAACATCATTCTCCACACCATATGTTTAATCCTTTGTTTTCAGCAAGCCGGTGAGATTGACAACCTCACTGTTAAGTTGGGGCAAAGTATTGTGATTGTGGTGTGCAGGTTCCACGTTGGCGCCGGAATCCCTGGTGTCGCGCCGCACTACACTCCTCCACCAACAACCTTTACATGGCCTTCATCTCCTACTGGTTCGATAACCTTGGTTTCTTACTGAGGAAACTTGCTGTTGTACGCATCACACCTTCCTCTTGGGGTTCCCAACGGACGTGTGCTTCACGCGCCATCAAGCATTTTTCTGGCGCCGTTGCCGGGGAGATCAAGACACGCTGCAAGGGGAGTCTCTCACATCCAATCTCTTTACTTTGTTTATTGTCTTGCTTTACTTTACTTTATTTTCTGTCTTGTTTGCTTTGTTTATATCAAAAACACAAAAAAATTTAGTTACTTGCTTTACTTTACTTTATTTTCCGTCTTGTTTGCCTTCCTATATCAAAAACACAAAAAATTAGTTACTTGCATTTAATTTGTTATCATGTCTAATCCTGTACTTGTTACTCTGTCACCTGAGGAATTGGTCTTTACTTCTAAACAAGGGGATGAGGAGAGTTTTAAGGAAGCTTGGTCTAGAATTTTTAATTCTTATGGTAAAACTGAACCTAAAATTACTCTAAGCCTGCTTCTTAGTAACTTTTATTTTGGGCTTATTCTTCGCTATAGATATGCCTTGGATGCTGTAGTGGGAGGAGATTTCCTTCATTTTGATGGGGATCAAGCTTTTAATGCCATAAAAAAAAATTGGTTGCATCATCTAGCTCAGCTAATAATTTTGATTCATCTCTTATTAGTATTTATAATAGATTAAACACTCTTGAGACAAATATATCTTGCTTAAAAGAAGGGTATAGTCGGATTCGTGAGCATTTTGATTATGTTCCAGTAAACTCTGAACCTTCAATGTGGGACCCTACTATTAAAGTTGCTATTGATGGTAAAAAAATTTATGCCCGTTGTGATAGTATGACTGAATTTTTCCTTATGCCTAAAAGTATTTATGAATATTTGACACTTTGGGGACTTACTGAAGGTGGAGAAGGAATAACTCTTACTGATAACTCTGTTATAATTCCTGAAGGAATAGCTGAAGGAGTGTTCACAACCCTTCTTGGAAGAACCGTATCCACTGATTATCTCGTTATTGAATGTGTAGGGACAGGACAAATCACACTTGGAAGATCCCTGCTGAAACTCTTGGGAGCAACCATAGATGTGGGGAAAGGCACTCTAAATTTTACCTCTACACCCAGATGCGGTCATATATTCCCTAAACCAAAGAGTAAGAATAAGAGTAAGAAGGGTAGACGCAAAGCCCCTGGTAATAATGTTGATGCTTCTTCTCTTGATAATACTTGATTTGCACTTTCTGCGCCTAGCTGAAAGGCGTTAAAGAAAAGCACTTCTTGGGAGATAACCCATGTATGTTTTTATTACTGTTTTGTTGTGTCTTGGAAGTTGTTACTACTGTAGCAACCTCTCCTTATCATATTGTTGTGCCAAGTAAAGTCTCTAATAGTAAAGTTGATACTAGATTTGGATTCCTGCGCAGAAACAGATTTTTACCTGTCACGAATTTGAGTAGATCTCTATGTAGAAGAATCAAAACAATCTGCAAAAATTCATGCGTGATCCTCAGATATGTACGCAACTTTCATTAGTTTTGAGCTTTTTCATCTGAGCCTGTTAAGTGCCTCTAAAAAAATCGTCTTTACGGACTGTTCTATTTTGACAAATTCTGCCTTTTATTTCACATTGCCTCTTTTACTATGTTGAGTGGATTTCTTTGTTCCATTAACTTTCCGTAGCTTTGGGTAATGTCCAGAAGTGTTAAGAATGATTGTGTCCCCTCTGAACATGTGAATTTTTGATTATGCACTGACCTTCTAATGAGTTTGTTTTGAGTTTGGTGTGGAGGAAGTTTTCAAGGGTCAAGAGAGGAGGATGATATACTATGACCAAGAAGAGTGAAAAGTCTAAGCTTGGGGATGCCCCCGTGGTTCATCCCTGCATATTTCAAGAAGACTCAAGCATCTAAGCTTGGGGATGCCCAAGGCATCCCCTTCTTCATCGACAACTTATCGGGTCACCTCTAGTAAAACTATATTTTTATTCCGTCACATCTTATGTGCTTTACTTGGAGCGTCTGTTTGTTTTTGTTTTTGTTTATGTTTGAATAAAATCGGATCCTAGCATTCCTTGTATTGGAGAAAGACACGCTCCGCTTTTTCATATGAACACTGGTGTTCTTAGCTTTACTTTAATGTTCATGGCGGAGTTGAAAACCGCTTCGTTGATTGCTATTTGGTTGGAAACAGAAAATGCTTCATGTGGGAAATGGTATATGGTCTTGAATAATTTGATACTTGGCAATTGTTTTGAGCTCTCATAGATCATGTTTAAGCTCTTGCATCATGTAGTTTAAACCTATTAGTGGAGAACTACTGTAGAGCTTGTTGAAATTTGGATTGCATGATTGATCTCTCTAAGGTCTAGATATTTTCTAGTAAAAGTGTTTGAGCAACAAGGAGACAGTGTAGAGTCTTAGAGCATCTCCAGTCGCGTCCCCCAAAGCGTCCCCCAAACCGCGCCGGATTGAGCGTTTGGGGGACGTGTTTCGTTCGTGCCGCCTTTGGGGGACATCGCTCCCCAGTCGTGTCCCCCAAACAAAAATTCGGAAATTTTAAACTTAACGAGATTCAATTAAATTCGTCCAAACTTACATAGATTCGAACGAAATTTGACTAAATTTAAACTAAACCTAATCTAGAACCACTTGCGGCGGTCGAAGGCGTCTTAGTACTGCTGGAAGTTGTACATGTCGTCGGTGACGACCTCCTGCTTGACGCGCTCGTCGATGGGCTCGTCCTTCACCAAGCCGCTTGGTCCTGCCTCGCCGTCGTCGGAGAGGTCCACCAGCGGCTTGCTGGAGTCATGGATGGACATGGCGATCGCCGCGTCCAGGTCGCCCCTCCAGGCGTCCTTGTCATCCATGGATGCCAAGAATGCCGCCCGCAGCCCTGGGCAGTCCTCGGGGTCGTCGCTGCCGGCGATGAGCCGCTGCCGCCGCTCGTACTCGCCGGCAGCGCCGCGCGCGCTTCCGCCGGCTCCGCCTTCACCTCCGGCTTCGGGATGAGGAGGGCGCCGCCGCGCCTCCCTTGCTGCCGCCGGCTGCCGCTGCCACTACCGCCACGCCTCGTGTTGACGGGCGTCGCCGGCTCCTCCTTGACCTCCCGTTTGGGGATGGTGTAGGGCGCCGACCGGTACGACGAGGATGGCGTCGATCGCGCCGGTCCCGAGGAAGAAGAGTGTGAGGAGGACGAGTACGTCGTCCTCCTCGGCTGACATTGAGGAGACGGCGGCGGCGACGACGGCATCTCCAGCCTTGGAGCGCCGTTGCGGATGTCGCGGATGACGTTCTCGAGGGTGCGCCCCGGAACGCCCCAGAACAGGGCGCGGCCGTCCCTGTTCCAGCTGTTGGGGCCGCCGACGAGGTTGTCGGTGCTGTGCATCTCGACGTCGTACTTCGCCTGGAAGTACGTCGTCCACCAGGCGTCGTTGTTGTCGACCGCCCACATCGGATCCAACCGCTCCTGCGCGGTGAGTTGAGCCCGACGGGCCTTGATGGCGTCCCTCCATTGGTCCGTGCGCGGCTTCGGCGGCGGCGGAACGCCAATGCCGTTCACGACCATCTTCCAGCCGCCGTTGCTTGGCAGCCGCATGTCCGGCGGGACTGGATACCGGGCGTGGTACAGCGCCCACGCCTCCGGCACGGTGAGGCTGCCGCGGCCGAAGCCGTTCGACGCGGCGATCTTGAGGGAGGACGAGGTCGACATTTTTTGGAGCGGCGAGGAGAAGATCTGGGAGGGGGGAGGCGGCGGCGACGATAGGATTGTGATGAGCGGGGAGAACTGCAGGGCGTCTTAAAACAGCGGCGGCAGCGGGTGGTTGCACGCAATAACTCTGGCGCGGACGGCCACGCGGCCATGCACGACGAGACGCGTCCCTGCGTCGCCTGGGAAAACAGGGACGCCATTAACGTCGCTTGACCAAAGGTAGGCGACGGGGTTTTAGCCTTCCGTGCCGCTGACGGGTCGGCCCCGCCACTCCCTGCCTCGCTTTTCGTTGTGTCCGGCGTGCCCGGTGCGTCCCCCGTGGGACGGGGACGGGCTCGGGGCGCCGGACACCGTATGGGGGCGCGCCGGACAAAAATGGGCTTTGGGGGACGCGGCTGGAACGGTTTTTTTGTCCGGCGCGCCCCAAATCCCTTTGGGGGACGCTTTGGGGGATGTGACTGGAGATGTTCTTATAATGCTTGCAATATGTTCTTATGTAAGTTTTGCTGTACCGGTTCATACTTGTGTTTGCTTCAAACAACCTTGGTAGCCAAAGCCTTGTACTGAGAGGAAATGCTTCTCGTGCATCCAAAAACCTTGAGCCAAAACTCATGCCATTTGTGTCCACCATAACTACCTACTATGCGGTATTTATCTGCCATTCCAAAGTAAATTGCTTGTGTGCTACCTTTAAAATTTCATTCCTTGTGTTTGCAATACATAGCTCATGGGAAAATAGCTTAAAAACTATTGTGGTATTGAATATGTTGCTTATGTATCTTATTTCTTATAAGTTGCTTGTTGAGCGGTAACCATGTTTCGGGGACGCCATCAACTTTTTACACCTTTGTTGAATATCATGTGAGTTGCTATGCATGTTCGTCTTGTCCGAAGTAAGGGTGATTTATCATGATTAAATGGTTTGAGTATGCATATTGTTAGAGAAGAACATTGGGCCGCCAACCAAAGCCATGTATCATGGTGGAAGTTTCAGTTGGACATTAATTCTCAATCTCTTATGAGAATATTATCTGTTGTTGAATACTTAAGCATTAAAAAGAGGAGTCCATTATTTGTTTTCTCTGTTGTCCCGGTATGGATGTCCTCAAGTTGAGATCTATCAAAACTGAGAAATTAATTGCGATCTATCTCCTTGGACCTTTGTACAGGTGGCATAGAGGTACCCCTTTGTGACACTTGGTTGAAACATATGTAATGCAATGATAATCCATGGAAATCCGAGCTAATTAGGACAAGGTGCGGGCACTATTGGTATTCGATGCATGAGGCTTGCAACTTATAAGAGGTTTTATGCATAACACATATGAATTATTACTACCGTTGACAAAATTGTTTCCATGTTTTCAAAATAAAAAGCTCTAGCACAGGAGTAATCCATGCTTCCCTCTGCGAAGGGCCTTTCTTTTATTTTATGTTGAGTCAGTTTACCTACTTCTTTCTATCTTAGAAGCAAACACTTGTGTCAACTGTGTGCATTGATTCTTACATGTTTACCTATTGCACCAATTATATTGCTTTATGTTGACAATTATCCATGAGATATACATGTTACAAGTTGAAAGCAATTGCTGAAACTTAATCATCCTTTGTGTTGCTTCAAAACCTTCTATTAAGAATCTATTGCTTTATGAGTTAACTCTTATGCAAGACTTATTGATGCTTGTCTTGAAAGTACTATTCATGAAAAGTCTTTGCTATATGATTCGGTTGTTTAGTCATTATCTTTACTATTGCTTCGAATCACTTCATTCACTTCATATGCTTTACAATAGTATTGATCAAGATTATGATAGTAGCATGTCACTTCAGAAATTATCCTTGTTATCGTTTACCTACTCGAGGGCGAGTAGAAACTAAGCTTGGGGATGCTTGATACGTCTCAAACGTATCTATAATTTCTTCTGTTCCATGCTAGTTTTATGACAATACTCACATGTTTTATATACACTTTATATCATTTTGATGCATTTTCCAGCACTAACCTATTAACAAGATGCCGAAGCGCCAGTTCCTGTTCTCTGCTGTTTTTGGTTTCAGAAATCCTACACAGGAAATATTCTTGGAATTGGACGAAACAAAAGCCCACGGTCTTATTTTGCACGGAGCCTTCCAGAAGTCCGAAGAGGAGACGAAGAGGGGTTACGAGGCGGCCACACCCTGGGGCGCGGCCCCACCCTTGGGCGCGCCGCCCTATGGGGTGGGCCCCTCGGGCGCCTCCCGACTTTGCCCCTTCGCCTATATAATCTCTCCGTCGCGAAAACCCTATCACCGAGAGCCACGATACGAGAAAAGTTCCAGAGACGCCGCCGCCAATCCCATCTCGGGGGATTCAGGAGATCGCCTCCGGCACCCTGCCGGAGAGGGGAATCATCACCGGAGGGCTCTACATCACCATGCCCGCCTACGGACTGATGCGTGAGTAGTTCATCCTTGGACTATGGGTCCATAACAGTAGCTAGATGGTTGTCTTCTCCTCTTGTGCTATCATGTTTAGATCTTGTGAGCTGCCTATCATGATCAAGATCGTCTATTTGTAAAGCTACATGTTGCGTTTGTTGGGATCCGATGAATATTGAATACTATGTCAAGTTGATTATCAATCAATCATATATGTGTTGTTTATGTTCTTGCATGCTCTCCGTTGCTAGTAGAGGCTCTGGCCAACTTGATACTTGTAACTCCAAGAGGGAGTATTTATGCTCGATAGTGGGTTCATGCCTCCATTGAATCTGGGACAGTGACAGAACGTTCTAAGGTTGTGGATGTGTTGTTGCCACTAGGGATAAAACATCGATGCTTTGTCTAAGGATATTTGTGTTGATTACATTACGCACAGTACTTAATGCAATTGTCTGTTGTTTGCAACTTAATACTGGAAGGGGTGCCGATGCTAACCCGAAGGTGGACTTTTTAGGCATAGATGCATGCTGGATAGCGGTCTATGTTCTTTGTCGTAATGCCCTAATTAAATCTCATAGTAGTCATCATAATATATGTATGTGCATCTCTATTTGTCAATTGCCCAACTGTAATTTGTTCACCCAACATGCTATTTATCTTATTGGAGAGACACAACTAGTGAACTGTGGACCTCGGTCCATTCTTTTACATCTGAAATACAATCTACTGCAATCTCTGTTCTCTGTTGTTCTTTGCAAACAAACATCATTCTCCACACCATACTTTTAATCCTTTGTTTTCAGCAAGCCGGTGAGATTGACAACCTCACTGTTAAGTTGGGGCAAAGTATTGTGATTGTGTTGTGCAGGTTCCACGTTGGCGCCGGAATCCCTGGTGTTGCGCTGCACTACACTCATCCACCTACAACCTTCACGTGGCCTTCATCTCCTACTGGTTTGATAACCTTGGTTTCTTACTGAGGGAAACTTGCTTTTGTATGCATCACACCTTCCTCTTGGGGTTCCCAACGGACGTGTGCTTCACGCGCCATCAGAGGGACAAAGAAACGGCCGATCTTATTGTCAACACAACCCTAGCTTTTAGCAGTCGAGCACCTTTTCGGCTGAAACCTTCGAGATCTACTTGCCCTCTACTTCCGCGAAACCCAAGTCTACAACTTGTAGGCATTGACAATTTAATACCTTGTCAATTGGCGCCGTCAGTGGGCTTTGGAGGTGACAAGTAGCTGATCTCGATGGCATCGTCATCATCTTCGACAACATCGTCAACATCTTCGGTAGCAAGCAACGCGATGGACGGAGGTAAATAGATGAAAACCGGTCTCGTTGATTTTGTTCCACACCCTCCCGCCCGTGTGGATGCATATGCGTATCTGGAGGAGCCCATGGAGATGACGTTCGGGAAATTCCACTTCCATGTCGGAAAAGAGGGGTCGCATCGTCTCGCGGTACCGAATCCTTCGGGTCCGTCAACGGTCAATTCCGATTTTTCGGGATCATCATCATCGTTCAAGTCAGGCGACGACGAGATCTCGCCGCCAAGCTTCATCAAGCCCGCTTCAAGCGGGAAACTCGCCGACATCTTCGGCAGCCTGTCCTTCGGGTCGTATGCAGACTCAGATCTAAGCAGCAACTCGGAGAGCATCGATAACTTCGACTTCGTCGATAGATCTACTTCCGTTTAGGGGGTTTTCACCGATCTATACGACAGTGTCACCGACCCTGAAGAGGAAGATAAAGTTACAATATATCATCAAGTATGCGCAATTGGAGACTCAAGTCGCCAAGAAGATGAAGAGGCCTTCGATGATTTGGGAAATCCATACATCGATCCCGCTGATCTCACGCGAGGATTGGGAACCAAGTATAATATCAGAACCACACCTCGCCAAAAGTTGCAACTTCCACAAGAAGCTTGGGATAGAGCATCAAGATCCATGGATGGCACAGAGCCGATGACTACCACAACCACGGCTGAAGAGCTGCAAGCATATCAATATAAACTCTCCCGTGCTGGACGAGAACTCGAAAAACAGAAAATCGCACTTGCTCAAAGGAGAGCAGCAGCTTCTGTGTCCGGCGCGCGAAGAGCTAACCTAAGCCGACAATCGGGGACTTCGGAAGACAATCACAGAGCATCGCGCGCAAGGGGAAGGTCTCGCCTGGCGCATATACCTGAGCATGAATGGGAGCATCTGGTCCAGAACCTTGACATGTCCTTTATGTCGATAGATACAAGAGGGAACATTATCCCCAAAACACCGGAAGCTAGGTACATGGCGGGTCAAGCTTATATACTAGCATCAAGGCCACCGGCAGGGGACCCGAGAGAAGCATTGTATCAGATGGCCATGGCAGGAGTTGGAGTCATGGGAACAGCGTTCGTAAATCCTAGTACACCGCAACCCGAAAGTGCTCCACTAGTAGGAAAACCCTTATAGGCGATGCTTAGTTCTGTGGCGCACCGTTTCAAATGCGCCACAGAAAGTTATTTTGTGGCGCACCAGACACGGTGCGCCACAGAAATAGCTTAATTTTGTGGCGCACCAGGATCCATGCGCCACGGAAATTTGGTGGGGCCAACCCCAATCATTGATTTCACTATTTACGTGGCGCACGGGATCACGTGCGCCACGAAATAAGACATTCCGTGGCGCATCGGCACGGTGCGCCAGCGAATTAAGACTTTCCGTGGCGCATTGTTCCTGGTGCGCCACCGAACTAAGACTTTCGTGGCGCACGTGGGATGGTGCGCCACGAAAGCCTTATTTCGTGGCGCACATGAGTTCCATGCAACTCCACCCCCCCCCCCCCGTGGATCGCCTTTTTAACCTCTGTAAAAAATAAAAAAAATAGATAAAAATTTCAAAAAATAAAATCCTTCGAGATTCCCATGTATTATGTCATCTAGCACCACTAAAATTTAACAAACATGAAATTTGACTTTTTTTGCAAAATTGCGTGGGAAAATCATCAAACTGGATTTCTGGTTGCATACGAACTCGAAAAAAAACGCATAATATATCAAAATGTTCCCACGAAAAAGAGTAAAAAGAGTTGGACAATTTTTAGAATCTCAAAATTCCAAAAGAGTAAAAAGTTACGGGCAGTTAAAGATTTTTTGCTGCAAAATAGAAAAAAAGAAAAAAAATTCTGTGGCGCACCAAGTGCCCGTGCGCCACGGAATTAACGTCCAAATTTGAAATTTACGGCGCCCACTTCTCCTTCTCCTCCATTTCTCCCCTTCTTCACTTCTCCCCTTCTCCACTTCTCCTCTTCTCCTCCTCTCTTCCTCTTCTCCACTTCTCCCCTTCTCCTCCTCTCCTCTTCTCTTCCTCTCCTCCACTTCTCCACATCTCCTCTCTCCTCTCCTACTCCGGCGACCAACTCCGGCGACCAACAACTCCGGCGAACTACTCCGGCGAACTACTCCGGCGACCTACTACGGCGACCACGACCAACACCTCCTCCGGCGACCACCTCCTCCTCTACCACCACCACCACCACCACCACCACCTCCTCCTCCTCCTCCGGCGACCACCTCCTCCTCTACCACCACCACCACCACCACCACCACCACCACCACCTCCTCCTCCTCCTCCTCCTCTACCACCACCACCACCACCACCACCACCACCACCACCACCACCACCACCACCTCCACCTCCACCTCCACCTCCTCCTATTCCACCACCACCACCACCTCCTCCGGCCGGCCTCATCCTCCACCCACCCACCCCACCCACCTCCGGCGACCTTCCAGAAAAATTTAAAAAAAAATTGGCGGCCCCGGATCTAGATCTAGATCTAGATCCGGCCGCCACTTTTTTGAAATTTTAAAAAAATTCTGTGGCGCACCGGTGGTGGTGCGCCACGAAATAAGACTTCCTGTTTCGTGGCGCACCACCGTCCGGTGCGCCACGTAATAAGCTTACGTGGCGCATTGGCTGGTGCGCCACAGAATCCTTATTTTTGTGGCGAGAATTCTGTGGCGCACCACCCATGCGCCACAGAATGTGTTTTTGGTGCGCCACTGATGAGGCTTTTCCTACTAGTGCTCCAAGGAGAAGTTCAAATACACAACGTCCCAAAATCGTCAAATAAGGCCCATTTTACGTCGCCTATGGGCCTAACCCGACGATATGGGTTCTGTGGTCGAAACTGCATCAGGCAAAGTCCTACCACGTTTTTTTCGGTCCGTCGCCTTCGGGCGCCCTTCCGCCACGGAAAATCGGACCGTTGCAGAAGTGTTTTCGGGAGCCCGTTGACTGCTAACGTCGTGCAAACTGACACATGGCAGACGGTGTTAACTGCTAGTTAATGCCGTTAACCGGCTGAACCCCCGTGGTAGATGGTAGGCCCACACGAGGCCTGCCACACTTTAAGCAGGCCGGCCCATTTAGTTTGCAGGCCGGGCCAGCTGACTTAGTTTGACCGGTCAACTATATAGCTGGGCTGGTCCATTAGTTACGTGGGCCGGGCCTAACCTCTAAGGTTGACTGGTCAAAATTTAAATGGGTCGGCCCACTAAGCATGTGGGCTGGGCCGAATGCACTCGTTTGACCGGTCAACAGGCAAAAGGGCTGGCCCACTAGACATGTGGGGCCCACTTTCCTGTTACCGGGTGATACGTCTCCGACGTATCGATAATTTCTTATGTTCCATGCCACATTATTGATGATATCTACATGTTTTATGCATACTTTATGTCATTATTATGCGTTTTCCGGAACTAACCTATTGACGAGATGTCGAAGGGCCGTTCTGCTGTTTTCTGCTGTTTTTGGTTTCAGAAATCCTAGTAAGGAAATATTCTCGGAATCGGACGAAATCAACGCCCAGCATCTTAGGATCACGCGAAGCTTCCAGAACACCCGAGAGCCGCCAGAGGGGGGCCACATGCCCACCAGATGGTAGGACGGCGCGGCCAGGGGGGGCCGCGCCCCCCTGTTGTGTCGTCGCCTCGTTGGCCTTCTGACGCCGCCTCTTCGCCTATATAAAGGTCCCTGACCTAAAACATCGATACGAAAAAGCCACGGTACGAGAAACCTTCCAGAGCCGCCGCCATCGCGAAGCCAAGATCCGGGGGACAGGAGTCTCCGTTCCGGCACGCCGCCGGGACGGGAAGTGCCCCGGAAGGCTCCTCCATCGACACCACCGCCATCTCCATCAACGCTGCTCGTCTCCCATGAGGAGGGAGTAGTTCTCCATCGAGGCTCGGGGCTGTACCGGTAGCTATGTGGTTCATCTCTCTCCTATGTGCTTCAATACAATAATCTCATGAGCTGCCTTACATGATTGAGATTCATATGATGATGTTTGTAATCTAGATGTCATTAGGCTAGTCAAGTGGGTTTTACTTATGTGATCTCCGGAGACTCCTTGTCCCACGTGTGTAAAGGTGACAGTGTGTGCACCGTGTGGGTCTCTTAGGCTATATTTCACAGAATACTTATTCACTGTTATGAATGGCATAGTGAATTTCTTATTTATATCTCTTTATGATTGCAATGTGTTTTGTATCACAATTTATCTGTGTGCTACTCTAGTGATGTTATTAAAGTAGTTTATTCCTCGTGAAGTACTTGGCGTAGGCTATGATTGTGATCTCTTGTAGATTATGAAGTTAATTATTGCTATGATAGTATTGATGTGATCTATTCCTCCTTTCGTAGTGTGAAGGTGACGAGTGTGCATGCTATGTTAGTACTTGGTTTGGTTATGTTGATCTGTTATGCACTCTAAGGTTATTTAAATATGAACATTGAATATTGTGGAGCTTGTTAACTCCGGCATTGAGGGTTCGTGTAATCCTACACGATTAGTGGTGTTCATCATCCAACAAGAGGGTGTAGAGTCTAGCATCTATCTATTTATTCTGTTATGTGATCAATGTTGAGAGTGTCCACTAGTGAAAGTATAATCCCTAGGCCTTGTTCCTAAATATCTGCTATCGCTGCTTGTTTCTTGTTTCTATCGCATCTTTACTTCCTGCAATATTAATACCATCAACTGCATGCCGACAAACACTTTTCACGGTGCCGTTGCTACTGCTCATACTTATTCATACCACCTGTATTTCACTATCTCTTCGCCGAACTAGTGCACCTATTAGGTGTGTTGGGGACACAAGAGACTTCTTGCTTTGTGGTTGCAGGGTTGCATGAGAGGGATATCTTTGACCTCTTCCTCCCTGATTTCGATAAACCTTGGGTGATCCACTTAAGGGAAACTTGCTGCTGTTCTACAAACCTCTGCTCTTGGAGGCCCAACACTGTCTACAAGAATAGAAGCACCCGTAGACATCAAGCACTTTTCTGGCGCCGTTGCCGGGAGGAAAGGTAAACGGCACTCACACACGGACCCCGGCAACTAGCCACTTTCTCGGCGCCGTTGCCGGGGAGGAAAGGTAAAAGGCTCTCCTACTCCGGTCCCCGGTAAAGTACTTTTCTGTTGCCGTTGTGTGTGTGCTCGAAGCTATTTCCTTTAGATCCTGCAATTGCATCTTTTTGTTTCTTGTTTACACTAGTTTGGCATAATGGACAACAATGAGCTTCTTATTCTATTTCCTGATTTAAGACATGGATGGTTTGATGCGAAAATTAAAAAACCTATGGAACATATTAGTATGAACGCTTTGAACACCATTGTTGCTAATGATATGGAAAATTCTAAGCTTGGGGAAGCTGGTTCTGATGAGCATGATCTTTTTAGTCCCCCAAGCATTGAGGAGAAAATTTACTTTGATGATGCTTTGCCTCCTATTTATGATGATAGTAGTCTTTTAGTACCGCCTGTTATGGAGGATAAATTTGATTATGATTACAATATGCCTCCTATATTTGATAATGAGAATAATAATGATAGCTACTTTGTTGGATTTGCTCCCACTACAACTAATAAAATTGATTATGCCTATGTGGAGAGTAATAATTTTATGCATGAGACTCATGATAAGAATGCTTTATGTGATACTTATATTGTTGAGTTTGCTCATGATGCTACTGAAAGTTATTATGAGAGAGGAAAATATGGTTGTAGAAATTTTCATGTTACTAAAACACCTCTCTATATGCTGAAATTTTTGAAGTTACACTTGTTTTATCTTTCTATGCTTGTTGCATCATGCTTCATGAATTTGTTTATTTATAAGATTCCTATGCATAGGAAGCATGTTAGGCTTAAATTTGTTTTGAATTTGCCTTTTGATGCTCTCTTTTCCTTCAACTACTATTTCTTGCGAGTGCATCATTAAAACTACTGAGCCCATCTTAATGGCTATGAAGAAAGCACTTCTTGGGAGATAACCCATGTGTTTATTTTACTACAGTACTTTTATTTTGTATTTGTGTCTTGGAAGTTGTTACTACTGTAGCAACCTCTCCTTATCTTATTTTATTGCATTTGTTGAGCCAAGTAAAGCCTTTGATCGTAAGGTTGAAACTAGATTTGGATTACTGCGCAGAAACAAATTTCTTTGCTGTTACGAATCTGGGCCTAATTCTCTGTAGGTAACTCAGAAAATTATGCTAATTTACATGAGTGATCCTCAGATATGTACGCAACTTTCATTCAATTTGGGCATTTTCATCTGAGCAAGTCTGGTGCCTCTTTAAAATTCGTCTTTACGGACTTTTCTGTTTTGACAGATTCTGCCTTTTATTTTGCATTGCTTCTTTCGCTGTGTTGGGTGGATTTCTTTGTTCCATTACCTTCCAGTAGCTTTGGGCAATGTCCAGAAGTGTTAAGAATGATTGTGTCACCTCTGAACATGTGAATTTTTGATTATGCACTAACCCTCTAATGAGTTTGTTTCGAGTTTGGTGTGGAGGAAGTTTTCAAGGGTCAAGAGAGGAGGATGATATACTATGATCAAGAAGAGTGAAAAGTCTAAGCTTGGGGATGCCCCCGTGGTTCATCCCTGCATATTTCAAGAAGACTCTAGCATCTAAGCTTGGGGATGCCCAAGGCATCCCCTTCTTCATCGACAACATGATCAAGTTCCTCCCCTGAAACTATATTTTTATTCCATCACATCTTATGTGCTTTGCTTGGAGCGTCGGTTTGTTTTTGTTTTTGTTTTTGTTTTTGTTTGAATAAAATGGATCCTAGCATTCATTGTGTGGGAGAGAGACACGCTCCGCTGTTGCATATGGACAAATATGTCCTTAGGCTTTACTCATAGTATTCATGTCGAAGGTTGAATCTTCTTCGTTAAATTGTTATATGGTTGGAATAGGGAAATGCTACATGTAGTAATTCTAAAATGTCTTGAATAATTTGATACTTGGCAATTGTTGTGCTCATGTTTAAGCTCTTGCATCATATACTTTGCACCCATTAATGAATAAATACATAGAGCTTGCTAAAATTTGGTTTGCATATTTGGTCTCTCTAAAGTCTAGATAATTTCTAGTATTGAGTTTTGAACAACAAGGAAGACGGTGTAGATTCTTATAATGTTTACAATATGTCTTTTATGTGAGTTTTGGTGCACCGGTACATCCTTGTGTTTGTTTCAAATAACCTTGCTAGCCTAAACCTTGTATCGAGAGGGAATACTTCTCATGCATCCAAAATCCTTGAGCCAACCACTATGCCATTTGTGTCCACCATACCTACCTACTACATGGTATTTCTCCGCCATTCCAAAGTAAATTGCTTGAGTGCTACCTTTAAATTTCCATCATTCGCCTTTGCAATATATAGCTCATGGGACAAATAGCCTAAAAACTATTGTGGTATTGAATATGTACTTATGCACTTTATCTCTTATTAAGTTGTTTGTTGTGCGATAACCATGTTCCTGGGGACGCCATCAACACTATGTTGAATATCATGTGAGTTGCTATGCATGTCCGTCTTGTCTGAAGTAAGGGAGATTTACCACTCATTTAATGGTTAGAGCATGCATAATGTTAGAGAAGAACATTGGGCCGCTAACTAAAGCCATGAATCATGGTGGAAGTTTCAGTTTTGGACATATATCCTCAATCTCATATGAGAACATTAATTGTTGCTACATGCTTATGCATTAAAGAGGAGTCCATTATCTGTTGTCTATGTTGTCCCGGTATGGATGTCTAAGTTGAGAATAATCAAAAGCGAGAAATCCAAATGCGAACTTTCTCCTTAGACCTTTGTACAGAGCGGCATAGAGGTACCCCTTTGTGACACTTGGTTAAAACATGTGTATTGCGATGATAATCCCGGTAATCCAAGCTAATTAGGACAAGGTGCGGGCACTATTAGTATACTATGCATGAGGCTTGCAACTTGTAAGATATAATTTACATGATACATATGCTTTATTACTACCGTTGACAAAATTGTTTCATGTTTTCAAAACCAAAGCTCTAGCACAAATATAGCAATCGATGCTTTCCTCTTTGAAGGACCTTTCTTTTACTTTTATGTTGAGTCAGTTCACCTATTTCTCTCCACCTCAAGAAGCAAACACTTGTGTGAACTGTGCATTGATTCCTACATACTTGCATATTGCACTTGTTATATTACTTTACATTGACAATATCCATGAGATATACATGTTATAAGTTGAAAGCAACCGCTGAAACTTAATCTTCCTTTGTGTTGCTTCAATACCTTTACTTTGATTTATTGCTTTATGAGTTAACTCTTATGCAAGACTTATTGATGCTTGTCTTGAAGTACTATTCATGAAAAGTCTTTGCTTTATGATTCATTTGTTTACTCATGTCATTACCATTGTTTTGATTGCTGCATTCATTACATATGCTTACAATAGTATGATCAAGGTTATGATGGCATGTCACTCCAGAAATTATCTTTGTTATCGTTTACCTACTCGGGACGAGCAGGAACTAAGCTTGGGGTGCTGATACGTCTCCGACGTATCGATAATTTCTTATGTTCCATGCCACATTATTGATGATATCTACATGTTTTATGCATACTTTATGTCATTATTATGCGTTTTCCGGAACTAACCTATTGACGAGATGCCGAAGGGCCAGTTGCTGTTTTCTGCTGTTTTTGGTTTCAGAAATCCTAGTAAGGAAATATTCTCGGAATCGGACGAAATCAACGCCCAACATCTTAGGATCACGCGAAGCTTCCAGAACACCCGAGAGCCGCCAGAGGGGGGCCACAGGCCCACCAGATGGTAGGCCGGCGAGGCCAAGGGGGGGCCCACGCCCCCCTGTTGTGTCGTCGCCTCGTTGACCTTCTGACGCTGCCTCTTCGCCTATATAAAGGTCCCTGACCTAAAACATCGATACGAAAAAGCCACGGTACGAGAAACCTTCCAAGGCCGCCGCCATCGCGAAGCCAAGATCTGGGGGACAGGAGTCTCTATTCCGGCACGCCGCCGGTACGGGGAAGTGCCTCCGGAAGGCTCCTCCATCGACACCACCGCCATCTCCATCAACGCTGCTGTCTCCCATGAGGAGGGAGTAGTTCTCCATCGAGGCTCGGGGCTGTACCGGTAGCTATGTGGTTCATCTCTCTCCTATGTGCTTCAATACAATAATCTCATGAGCTGCCTTACATGATTGAGATTCATATGATGATGCTTGTAATCTAGATGTCATTATGCTAGTCAAGTGGGTTTTACTTATGTGATCTCCGGAGACTCCTTGTCCCACGTGTGTAAAGGTGACAGAGTGTGTGCACCGTGTGGGTCTCTTAGGCTATATTTCACGGAATACTTATTCACTCGTTATGAATGGCATAGTGAATTTCTTATTTATATCTCTTTATGATTGCAATGTGTTTTGTATCACAATTTATCTGTGTGCTACTCTAGTGATGTTATTAAAGTAGTTTATTCCTCCTGCACGGTGTAATGGTGACAGTGTGTGCATCGTGAAGTACTTGGCGTAGGCTATGATTGTGATCTCTTGTAGATTATGAAGTTAATTATTGCTATGATAGTATTGATGTGATCTATTCCTCCTTTCGTAGTGTGAAGGTGACAGTGTGCATGCTATGTTAGTACTTGGTTTGGTTATGTTGATCTCGTTATGCACTCTAAGGTTATTTAAATATGAACATTGAATATTGTGGAGCTTGTTAACTCCGGCATTGAGGGTTTGTGTAATCCTACACAGTTAGTGGTGTTCATCATCCAACAAGAGGGTGTAGAGTCTAGGATCTATCTATTTATTCTGTTATGTGATCAATGTTGAGAGTGTCCACTAGTGAAAGTATAATCCCTAGGCCTTGTTCCTAAATACTGCTATCGCTGCTTATCGTTT
>NC_061514.1:210869461-210890673 GCF_022539505.1 Lolium rigidum
CAAACGTATCTATAATTTCTTATGTTCCATGCTACTTTTATGATGATACTCACATGTTTTATACACATTATATGTCATTATTATGCATTTTCCGGCACTAACCTATTGACGAGATGCCGAAGAGCCGATTCTTGTTTTCTGCTGTTTTTGGTTTCAGAAATCCTAGTAAGGAAATATTCTCGGAATTGGACGAAATCAACGCCCATGGGCTTATTTTTCCACAAAGCTTCCAGAAGATCGAGGGAGAAACAAAGTGGGGCCACGGGGCGCCGCCACACTAGGGCGGCGCCGCCAAAGGGGGGGGGGCGCGGCCCTAGCGTGTGGGGCCCCCGTGACTCCACCGACTCCGCCCTTCCGCCTACTTAAAGCCTTCGTCGCGAAACCCTCTGTACCGAGAGCCACGATACGGAAAACCTTCCAGAGACGCCGCCGCCGCCAATCCCATCTCGGGGATTCAGGAGATCGCTCTCCGGCACCCTGCCGGAGAGGGGAATCATCTCCCGGAGGGCTCTTCATCGCCATGATCTCCTCCGGATCGATGTGTGAGTAGTTCACCCCTGGACTATGGGTCCATAGCAGTAGCTAGATGGTTGTCTTCTCCTCATTGTGCTATCATGTTAGATCTTGTGAGCTGCCTATCATGATCAAGATCATCTATCTGTAATGCTTCATGTTGTGTTTGTTGGGATCCGATGAATATTGAATACTATGTCAAGTTGATTATCAATCTATCATATATGTTGTTTATGTTCTTGCATGCTCTCCGTTGCTAGTAGAGGCTCTGGCCAAGTTGATACTTGTAACTCCAAGAGGGAGTATTTATGCTCGATAGTGGGTTCATGCCTCCATTGAATCCGGGACGAGTGACGGAAAGTTCTAAGGTTGTGGATGTGCTTGTTGCCACTAGGGATAAAACATCGATGCTTTGTCTAAGGATATTTGTGTTGATTACATTACGCACCATACTTAATGCAATTGTCTGTTTTTTACAACTTAATACCGGAAGGGGTTCGGATGATAACCTGAAAGTGGACTATTTAGGCATAGATGCATGCTGGATAGCGGTTTATGTACTTTGTCATAATGCCCTGATTAAATCTCATAGTACTCATCATGATATATGTATGTGCATTGTTATGCCTTCTTTATTTGTCAATTGCCCAACTGTAATTTGTTCACCCAACATGCTATTTATCTTATGGGAGAGACACCACTAGTGAACTGTGGACCCCGGTCCATTCTTTACATCCGAAATACAATCTACGCAATTGTTCTTTACTTGTTCTTCGCAAACAAACATTATCTTCCACATTATACAATTAATCCTTTGTTTACGACAAGCCGGTGAGATTGACAACCTCACTCGTTACGTTGGGGCAAAGTACTTTGATTGTGTTGTGCGGGTTCCACGTTGGCGCTAGAATCCCGGTGTTGCGCCGCACTACACTTCGCCGCCATCAACCTTCAACGTGCTTCTTGGCTCCTACTGGTTCGATAAACCTTGGTTTCTTACGAGGGAAAACTTGCTATCGTACGCATCACACCTTCCTCTTGGGGTTCCCAACGGACGTGTGTTAACTGCACGCATCAAGCTCTTTTTCTGGCGCCGTTGCCGGGGAGATCAAGACACGCTGCAAGGGGAGTCTCCACTTCCAATCTCTTTACTTTGTTTTTGTCTTGCTTTATTTTATTTACTAATTTGTTTGCTGCACTAAAACAAAACACACAAAAAAATTAGTTGCTAGCTTTACTTTATTTACCATCTTGTTTGCGTTCTCCATACTAAAAACACAAAAAAATTAGTTACTTGCATTTACTTTGTTTAGTTTGCTTTATTTACTACTACTAAAATGAGTAATCCTGAAGTTGAAGTTCGTTCGTTTAAGCAACAAGGTGGAGAAAGTTTTAAAGATGCTTGGTATAGAATTAGTGATGCTCATCATAGGTGCATCAAGAAACACTCCACTATTATCCTACTTAGGAACTTTTATGTTGGTATATCTAGCTGGAATTGGTATATTCTTGATACTCTTTCGGGGGGTAATTTCCTAGGTACTCCTGCTTTAGAAGCTAGTTGCATCATTGAGAGCCTAGTTGGAATACCACCTATTAATGAAACTAAAACTGAAATCTCTCTTGAGGATGTCATGAAAAAGTTGGAAGCCATAGAGAAAAATCTTCCAAGTGTTGATATTAAACTGGGAATATTACTTGATAATACTGATAAACATGATAAATCCCTAGGAGGAATTAATGAAAGAATTGCTATTTTAGAAACTTGTGCTATCCATGATAATCAAACCCATAGGATTGGTAAACTTGAAGAAGCTATGGGAACATTGGGTTCAACTTTTTCTTCTCTTAAATTTAAGGAGAAAGCTTATGTGGGCAAGGAGCAAAAATTCATGTATGTCTCTAAGGTGCCTAAGCCAAAGAATTATTATAAGCCTAAAGCTGATAAAACCCTTAGTACCACTATCGGAAATTTAGATAATGGAGCATCTAAGGTACCCTCTGCAACAAGTTGTGTTTGTAAGGAAAATTATGATGTCGATGCTTCATCTCTTGATAATACTTGATTTACACTTTGTGCGCCTAGCTGAAAGGCGTTAAAAAAAGCGCTTATGGGAGACAACCCATTATTTTACTTCTGCACTTTTGTTTTATATTTGAGTCTTGGAAGTTGTTACTACTGTAGCAACCTCTCCTTATCTTTATTTTATTGCATTGTTGTGCCAAGTAAAGTCTTTGATAGTAAAGTCAATACTAGATTTGGATTACTGCGCGTGAAACGATTTCTTCGTCGTCACGAATTTGGGCAGGGTTCTCTGTAGGTAACTCAGAAAAATCTGCCAATTTACGTGCGTGATCCTCAGATATGTACGCAACTTTCATTCAATTTGAGCATTTTCATCTGAGCAAGTTAAGTTCCCCTGAAAAAATTCGTCTTTACGGACTGTTCTGTTTTGACAGATTCTGCCTTTTATTTCGCATTGCCTGTTTTGCTATGTTTGATGGATTTCTTTGTTCCATTAACTTTCAGTAGCTTTGTGCAATGTCCAGAAGTGTTAAAATGATTATGTCACCTCTGAATATATGAATTTTCAATTATGCACTAACCCTCTAATGAGTTTGTTTTGAGTTTGGTGTGGAGGAAGTTTTCAAGGGTCAAGAGAGGAGGATGATACAATATGATCAAGAAGAGTGAAAAGTCTAAGCTTGGGGATGCCCCCGTGGTTCATCCCTGCATATTTTAAGAAGACTCAAGCATCTAAGCTTGGGGATGCCCAAGGCATCCCCTTCTTCATCGACAACTTATCAGGTCACCTCTAGTGAAACTATATTTTATTCAGTCACATCTTATGTGCTTTACTTGGAGCGTCTGTTTGCTTTTATTTTTGTTTTTGTTTGAATAAAATCGGATCCTAGCATTCTTTGTGGGAGAGAGACACGCTCCGCTGTTGCATATGAACACATGTGTTATTAGCTTTATTCTTAATGTTCATTGCGAAGGTTGAACTAATTCGTTCATTGATATATGGTTGGAAACGGAAAATGCCGCATGTGATAAATGGTATAATGTCTTTAATAATTTGATACTTGGCAATTGTTGTGCTCATATATATCATGTTTATGCTCTTGCATCATATACTTTGTACCTATTAATGAAGAACTACATAGAGCTTGTTAAAATTTGGTTTGCATGATTGGTCTCTAGAGTCTAGATATTTTATCCTTAAGGTGTTTGAACAACAAGGAGACGATGTAAAGTCTTATAATACTTACAATATGTTCATATGTGAGTCTTGCTGCTCCATTTTATACTTGAGTTTGCTTCAAACAACCTTGCTAGCCTAGCCTTGTATTGCGAGGAATTCTTCTCGTGCATCCAAATCCTTGAGCCAAAAACTATGCCATTTGTGTCCACCATACCTACCTACCACATGGTATTTCTCTGCCATTCCAAAGTACATTACTTGAGTGCTACCTTTAAAATTCTATTCTTTGTCTTTGCAATATATAGCTCATGGGAAAATAGCCTTAAAAACTATTGTGGTAAAGAATATGTACTTATGTATCTTATTTCTTAATAAGTTGCTTGTTGAGCGGTAACCATGTTTCTGGGGACGCCATCAACATTTACCTTTGTTGAATATCATGTGAGTTGCTATGCATGTTCGTCTTGTCTGAAGTAAGGGTGATTTTCATGATCAAATGGTTTGAGCATGCATATTGTTAGAGAAGAACATTGGGCCGCTAACTAAAGCCATGAATCATGGTGGAAGTTTTAGTTTGGACACAAATCCTCAATCTCTTATGAGAATATTATCTGTTGTTGAATGCTTAAGCATTAAAGAGGAGTCCATTATCTCGTTGTCTATGTTGTCCCGGTATGGATGTCTAAGTTGAGAATAATCAAAAGCGAGAAATCCAATGCGAACTTTCTCCTTAGACCTCTCGTACGGGCGGCATAGAGGTACCCCTTTGTGACACTTGGTTGAAACATATGTTATGCAATGATAATCCGTGTTAATCCAAGCTAATTAGGACAAGGTGCGAGCACTATTGGTATACTATGCATGAGGCTTGCAACTTATAGGATATCTTATACATAACACATATGATTTATTACTACCGTTGACAAAATTGTTTCTATGTTTTTAAAATGAAAAGCTCTAGCACAAAAATAGTAATCCATGCTTCCTCTGCGAAGGGCCATTCTTCTACTTTATTGTTGAGTCGGTTTACCTACTTCTTTCTATCTTAGAAGCAAACACTTGTGTAAACTGTGTGCATTGATTCCTACATGTTTACCTATTGCACTTGTTATATTACTTTGTGTTGACAATTATCCATGAGATATATATGTTGAAGTTGAAAGCAACCGCTGAAACTTATATCTTCCTTTGTGTTGTTTCAAAGCTTTCTACTAAGAATTTATTGCTTTATGAGAAACTCTTATGCAAGTCTTATTGATGCTTGTCTTGAAAGTATTATTCATGAAAAGTCTTTGCTATATGATTCATTTGTTTACTCATTGTATTCATCATTGCTTCGAATCGCTGCATTCATCTCATGTGCTTTACAATAGTATTGATCAAGATCATGATAGCATGTCACTTCAGAAATTATCCTTGTTATCGTTTACCTACTCGAGGGCGAGTAGGAACTAAGCTTGGGGATGCTTGATACGTCTCAAACGTATCTATAATTTCTTATGTTCCATGCTACTTTTATGATGATACTCACATGTTTTATACGCATTTTCCGGCACTAACCTATTGACGAGATGCCGAAGAGCCAGTTGCTTTTTTCTGCTGTTTTTGGTTTCAGAAATCCTAGTAAGGAAATATTCTCGGAATTGGACGAAATCAACGCCCATGGGCTTATTTTTCCACAAAGCTTCCAGAAGACCGAGGGAGAAACGAAGTGGGGCCACGGGGCGCCGCCACACTAGGGCGGCGCAGCCAAAGGGGGGGCCGCGCGGCCCTAGCGTGTGGGGCCCCCGTGACTCCTCCGACTCCGCCCTTCCGCCTACTTAAAGCCTTCGTCGCGAAACCCTCTGTACCGAGAGCCACGATACGGAAAACCTTCCAGAGACGCCGCCGCCGCCAATCCCATCTCGGGGGATTCAGGAGATCGCCTCCGGCACCCCGCCGGAGAGGGGAATCATCTCCCGGAGGGCTCTTCATCGCCATGATCGCCTCCGGATCGATGTGTGAGTAGTTCACCCCTGGACTATGGGTCCATAGCAGTAGCTAGATGGTTGTCTTCTCCTCATTCTCGCTATCATGTTAGATCTTGTGAGCTGCCTATCATGATCAAGATCATCTATCCGTAATGCTTCATGTTGTGTTTGTTGGGATCCGATGAATATTGAATACTATGTCAAGTTGATTATCAATCTATCATATATGTTGTTTATGTTCTTGCATGCTCTCCGTTGCTAGTAGAGGCTCGGCCAAGTTGATACTTGTAACTCCAAGAGGAAGTATTTATGCTCGATAGTGGGTTCATGCCTCCATTGAATCCGGGACAAGTGACGGAAAGTTCTAAGGTTGTAGATGTCTTGTTGCCACTAGGGATAAAACATCGATGCTTTGTCTAAGGATATTTGTGTTGATTACATTACGCACCATACTTAATGCAATTGTCTCGTTGTTTGCAACTTAATACCGGAAGGGGTTCGGATGATAACTCTGAAAGTGGACTATTTAGGCATAGATGCATGCTCGGATAGCGGTTTATGTACTTTGTCGTAATGCCCTGATTAAATCTCATAGTACTCATCATGATATATGTATGTGCATTGTTATGCCTTCTTTATTTGTCGATTGCCCAACTGTAATTTGTTCACCCAACATGCTATTTATCTTATGGGAGATACACCACTAGTGAACTGTGGACCCCGGTCCATTCTTTACATCTGAAATACAATCTACTGCAATTGTTCTTTACTGTTCTTCGCAAACAAACATTATCTTCCACATTATACAATTAATTCTTTGTTTACAGCAAGCCGGTGAGATTTACAACCTCACTGTTACGTTGGGGCAAAGTACTTTGATTGTGTTGTGCAGGTTCCACATTGGCGCCGGAATCCCTGGTGTTGCGCCGCACTACACTTCGCCGCCATCAACCTTCAACGTGCTTCTTGGCTCCTACTGGTTCGATAAACCTTGGTTTCTTACTGAGGGAAAACTTGCTACTGTACGCATCACACATTCCTCTTGGGGTTCCCAACGGACGTGTGTTAACTGCACGCATCAGCGGTAGGAAATTTTTTGTTTTCTATGCTACGAATCCCATCAGGATGAGCGTGATCCCTGGCGGCTTTAGTCTGGCGCTCCCTCGTCTTCGCCGACAGGCCGCTCCCCTCCGCAGCGCCCTGCTCCTTCCCCGCTTCGGGCGGGGCGCCACCTAGGCTCTGAGCCGCCGCCGACTCGGCACCCGACATCTCCTCCTCCGCCACGAGGGGAGTGACATCTGGACCCCGCGCCACGGTCGACTCAACGCCCGTCTTCACCACCTCGCTGCTGCTCGCACTCGCCGTGGGGCCGCTCCCGGCGACCGGCCCGGCTGAGCTGGCGGTTGCGCCCGCCGCCTTGCTCGCAGCGGCGGGTTCTTCTCGCAACGAAGTCATGCTCGCGGGGTCGGCCGCCATCTTCCTCGACTCGGCGGCCTTCTTCAGCTCGGCCGCCTTCTTCGCCTCGGCGGCCCTCGTAGCCGCCACCCCGCCGATTGGGGTGGGCCTCGACAGGACCTTCTTCTTCGACCTACATGAAATCGATGTGAGCTCCTCGCCAACCCGCTAGACGGCGGAGCAAGAATTAGGGACGGATACTTACTTCACCGTCGGGATCGCCTTTACACCTGGGCCGACTCGGGCCCCGGCCTCGAGGGCGTCCTTCAGGGAGCGCCGAAGCTCGGTGGCGCCCTCGATGATGGTCTGACGCAGTCGCTTAGACCGCGGCTCGTCACCCCCCTTCGCGGGCCCTTTTCCCTCAGGGGGCGAGGTCGCCTCCTCTTCCTCGTCATCCTCCGGGGGGCTCGCTCCCGGCGCGCCCTGTGATGAGGAGGTCGCCCCTCTCTTCGTACCGCGTGGGAGTCGGACGAAGTCCCTCACATTGGAGTCCGACTCGGTGCGGTCTCCTTCATCCTCGGCCTCGTCGTCCTCGCCCTCGGTCATCTCCGGAGGCTCTTTCCTCGCGAGCGGGGGGAGATGGTTGGCGACCTTCTGCCACCGCTGCATTCCGGCAGAGGTGCGAGTCAGCAAACTCTAAACTCCAATCAAGCATCCGAAGTTATTGACAAAGACAGTAAGGTACCTGGGGCGCCGGCTTGTCCTAGGAGAAGGGCTGCAACCCATCGTCGAAGGAGGTGAAGGCGGCCGTGTTGACTTTGGCGAGCGCCTTCCGGTATTAGCCTTCATCCCACTCGGTCGCCGTCGACCGGGTGCAATCGTTTTGCCCCCGATACTCTCACATGAAGTGGCCTTGGCAGCGCAGGGGAATCAAACAGCGGCCGAGCCAGCAGTTGTAGATGTTGGCCGCCGTCAGGCCGTCGTCCTTCAGTGCCTGGATCGCCAGGCGCATCTCCTTTACCACCTCCTCCTGGTCGTGCGGCAGCGACCGCACGTTGAGGCGCCGAGGGACGCTCGGCTCGGATGTGTACTGGGGAATGCGAACCCCACCCGGAGGCGTGTACTCCAGCGCGTAGAACCAGAACCGGCGCCACCGCGATCGCGCCTTCTTGGGAAGCGCCATGTCGATGAAGCTTTCCCCCGACTTCACCTGGAAGGTGATTCTGCCGTTCGGGATGAGCGCCGGGTCGCCCTTGCTGGCCCTGGTCGCCCGCCCATGAAAGATTGATACCCACAAGGGGAAATATGGCGGGCAACCCAGGTAGCACTCGCACAGTGCCACAAACAGTGAAATTTGTTTGACACTGTGCGGCCCGAGGTCGGAGACCTTGATGTTGTAGAAGGCCAACAACTGCCGGAGAAAATTGGAGGTGGGGAGAGCGAACCCGCGGTCGAGGAAGCTCAAGAAGATCACAAACTCCCCGGGCCGTGGGAGGGGCTCCACCTCGTTTGCCACCGGGACCCGCCACCGCTCTTGCTTGAACTCCGGAATGATCCCAGAGGCTACGTACGGGAGGAGAGATTCCCGCGTGACCTTCGACTTGCCCCAGCCTTTCGCTGCCATGGACACGCGTGGAGCTCGAAGTGAAGTGGAGATGAACGGGAGAGAGGAGCGTGGTGGAATGGTTAGCCCTAATCTCAGGGGCTGCCCTTTATACCCCCGCACTCGCCCAGATTAAGGATGAGATCTGTCCGCTAATCCATTCCGAGATCGGCGCCCCGCAATCAACGGTCGAGATTGGCGCCGGCTCCAGCTGAATAGCCGTTAAACTAGCCGTTAGCGGTCACGTCAGGCCCAACGGTCAACGACATGCAAACGATCCACGCCTCGGTCAACGTGAAATTTAGCCGTTGGCTCTTCCACGTGGCTCCGTGGAGAATGTGCGCTGACCGGCAAACAACGACTGGCCAACGCCGACTGTCCAACGACGACTAGCTAACGCCGATTGTCATACGCCGACTGGCTGATCATGCTATGGCGACTGGCGACTGGTATAGAACCTGCAACTTTATCTCTGGGAGCCCGATGGCGATTCATCTTGATCCATCACCGCGCCTCTCCAAGACTCGCTTTGGATCCATGCTTCGTCACCACCGCGCTCGGGGACTACTGATTGGGATATACCCATAGGGGGTGGGTCGCCAGTCCCACTCGCCATGAAGATGGAGACCTGGGTGGACCGCCAGTCGCCCAGGGCCCTAGGGCGACTGGGCCGTGATCCCTGGGTGAAGATCTGCGCGACTGGATAAGGAGTTTACTTGCGGGAGAGGTGGCAAATCCCGGATTAGTAGCAGCTGTTATGATTCGGAGTTATCTCCATGTAACCCTAGATCGGGGGTGCCTATATAAACCCCCGACCTTAAACCCTAGGGGACACATTACTCAAGATACAATCTCCCCCTGTAAGCTCTTGGCGTAGCCGCCGACTGAGCCCCCCCATTGTAATTCTCCACTGAGCAATAAAGATCTAGCAGGACGTAGGCCTTTTACTCTCCGGAGGGGCTGGACCTGGGTAAACCCTTGCGTCTTGTGCACCTCGACCCGCAGATGGCCATGTCTCCTTGCCCCCGTATCAACGAAGTGCTACCCCCGGTAGTACCTGCCGTGGTCACATCCACGACACGCATGTCATCCTCTACGAACAATAAAAGTTTCCTTTCTTGGAGTTATTTTTGACCCCTAATTTCTGGCTATTTACCTTTTTCTTTGGATCTCCTGCCCCCTTTGAAACGTTGAGGACGCTGTTGGCAGGTCGGTCCCACATGTCATCCTCTATGAACAATAAAAGTTTCCTTTGATGGATTTATTTTTTACCCCTAATTAATTTCTGGCTATTTCCTTTTTTTCTTTTGATCCCCTGCCGCCTTGGAATCGTTGAGGATGCTCCTGCCTCATGGGTCCCGCATGTCATCCTCTCAGAACGGTAAATATTTCTTTTCTTGGATTTTGTTTACCAACTGATTTTTGGCTTATTTTTTCTTTCGATCTCCTGCCACCTTTAAAACGTTGTCGACGCTGCTAGCTCACGGGTCCCATATGTCAGCCTCTATAACCAATAAACGTTGAGGATGCTGCTGCCTCATGGGTCCCGCATGTCATCCTCTCAGAACGATAAATGTTTTCTTTTCTTGGATTTTTTTACCAACTGATTTTTGGTTTATTATTATTTTCGATCCCCTGCCGCCTTTGAAATGTTGACGACGCTTAGGCTCATGGGTCCCCGATGAAAGCCTCCCCGTACAAGAAACATGTGATATCTTGATTATTTTGCAGACAATAAACAGTGTACTTCGCTCTGAGCTATTGCAAACGGATAAATTAAATCTTTATTTTCATAAACAAACTTATATGTTGAATCTCCTTGTTTTTTGTTTTTGCGAAGCATAGGACTTTCCTGTTTTTTTTTGAGAAAAATCCGAACTTTCCTGTTTTGGATTGGGCTCAAATTGTACGAGTCAAAAGGCCCAGAAGGATAGTTCGAAGGCCCAGATGTCCAGATGCAGCCCAATTGAAATCTTTCTTTTCTTGGATTTTTTTCACCCCCTGATTTCTGGCTACTTCATTTTTCTTTTGGTCCTGTGCCACCTTGGAAACGTTGAGACCGCTGGCTGCAAAATGGGACCCGCATGTCATCCTCTATGTACAATGAAATTTCTTTTCTTGGATTATTTTTGGCTCCTGATATTTGGTCACTTGCCTTTTTCTTTCGATCTCATGCCGAGTTTGAAACGTTGAGGACGCTATTGGCTCATGGGTCCCGCATGTCATCCTCTATGAACAATAAAAGCTTCCTTTGTTGGATTTATTTTTTACCCCTAATTTCTGGCTATTTGCCTTTTTCTTTTGACCCCCCAGCCCCCTTTGAAACGATGATGACGCAGCTGGCAGGTCGGTCCCACATGTCTCTATGAACAATAAAAGTTTCCTTTGATGGATTTATTTTTGACCCTACTTAATTTCTGGCTATTTTCTTTTTTGTTTTGATCCCCTGCCGCCTTGGAATAGTTGAGGATGCTGCTGCCTCATGGGTCCTGCATATCATCCTCTCAGAAAGGTAAATGTTTCTTTTCTTGGATTTTGTTTACCAACTAATTTTTGGCTTACTTTTTCTTTCGATCTCCTGCCGCCTTTAAAACATTGATGACGCTGCTGGCTCATGGGTCCCCAATGTCAGCCTCCCCGTACTGCAAATCCTCTTTATGCAAAGGTTGAGGATGATGCTGCCTCATGGGTCCCGCATGTCATCCTCTCAGAGCGATAAATGTTTATTTTCTTGGATTTTTTACCAACTGATTTTTGGTTTATTTTTTTCTTTCGATCCCCAGCCGCCTTTAAAACGTTGACGACGCTGCTGGCTTATGGGTCCCCGATGTCAGCCTCCCCGTACAAGAAAATGTGATATCTTGATTATTTTGCAGACAATAAACAATGTATTTCGCTCTGAGCTTTGCAAACGGATAAATTAAATCTTTATTTTTACATAAACAAACTTATATGTTGAATCTCCTTGTTTTTTGTTTTTGCGAAACATAGGACTTTCATGTTTGGGAGTGGGCTGAAATTGTACGAGTCAAAAGGCGTCCAGCACGATAGTTCGAAGGCCCAGATGGCCAGATGCAGCCCAATTGAAATATTTCTTTACTTGGATTTTTTTGACCCCCTGATTTCTGGCTACTTCCATTTTCTTTTGATCCCGTGTAGCCTTGGAAACGTTGAGACCGCTGCTGCTAAATGGGTCCTGCATGTTATCCTCTATGTACAATAAAATTTCTTTTCTTGGATTATTTTCGGGTCCTGGTATTTGGTCACTTGCCTTTTTCTTTCGATCTCATGCCGCCTTTGAAACGTTGAGGAAGCTGCTGGCGCATGGGTCCCGCATGTCACCCTCTATGAACAATAAGAGTTTCCTTTCTTGGAGTTATTTTTGACCCCTAATTTCTGGCTACTTCCTTTTTCTTTTGATCCCCTGCCGCCTTTGAAATGTTGAAGACTTTGCTGGCTCATGGGTCCCACATGTCATCCTCTATGAACAATAACCATTTCCTTTCTTGGAGTTATTTTTATCCCTAATTTCTGGCTATTTGCCTTTTTTCTTTCGATCCCCAGTCGCCTTCGAAACATAGAGGACGCTGCTGGCTCATGGGTCCCAGATGTCAGCCTCTATGAACAATAAACCTTTCCTTTGTTGGAATTATTTTTCACCCTCTGATTTTTGGCTATTTCCATTTTCTTTTGATCCACTGCCGCCTTGGAAACGTTGAGTAAGCTGCTGACACATGGGGCCCGCATGTCATCCTCTATGTACAATCAACTTGCGAGATCTTGGAGCGAAAGAGCTTGTATTAGTGGGACCCATATGTCATCCTCTATGTACAATAAAAGTTTCTTTTCTTGGATTATTTTTTGCTCCTGATATTTGGTCACTTTCCTTTTTCTTTCGATCTCATGCCGCATCTGAAACGTTGAGTAAGGTGCTGGCTCATGGGACCCGCATTTCATCCTCTATGTACAGTAAAGTTTCTTTTCTTGGATTTTTTACCCCCTGATTTTTATTCACTTGCCTTTTTCTTTCGATCATGTGCCGCCTTTGAAATTGAGGACGCTGCTGGCTCATGGGTCCCACATGTCAGCCTCTATGAACAATAAACCTTTCCTTTGTTGGATTTATTTTTACCCCTAATTTATGGCTATTTTCCTTTTTCTTTTTATCCCCAGCATCCTTTGAAAATGTTGAGGAACCTGCTGGCTCATGGGACCTGCATGTCATCCTCTATGTACTATAAAAGTTTTTTTCTTGGATTTTTTTTCACCCTCTGATTTTTGGCTATTTCCTTTTTCTTTTGATCCCCTGCCGCCTTGGAAACGTTGAGTAAGCTGCTGACTCAATCAGGCTAAGTGTTGTTTAAAAGGTAGCACAATGCTAGATTTAGAAGAGTTCTAAATATTGTGACGGATTCTACAAACGAAGGCATAGTATGTCATTGTTTTGACAATGACTAAGGATGTTTAAGTCGAGGAGTTCTTTGAGAACTTGGTGTAGTTCCGATAGTGTCAGAACTTTGAAGCTATATTGTGTATGACAATATTAGTGACATATTTCAGACCGCGAAATTAAGGTTCCACCAGAAGACTGAACATATATGATTAATGCCGACTCATTTGGAAATTGAGTGATGCGTTGAGACGCAAATGAATTGCAAAATACATACGTTTCTGAGCGTGTCAGATCCGTTGACTAAAACCTCTCTCGTGAGCAAAACATAATAAAGCACCAGAAGGCCAGGGTGTTATATCTTTACAAATGTAAACTAGATTATTGACTCTAGTGCTAGTGGGAGATTGTTGGAGATATGCCCAAGAGGCAATAATAAAATGGTTATTATAATATATCTTTGTGTTTATGATAAATGTTTGCATACCATGCTATAGTTGTATTAACCGAAACATTGATACATGTGTGTTATGTAAACAACATGGAAGTCCCTAGTAAGCCTCTTGTATAACTAGCTTGTTGATTAATAGATGATCATGGTTTCATGATCATGAACATTGTATGTTATTAATAACAAGGTTATGTCATTGATGAAAGATATAATGGACACACACCCAAATAAGCATAGCATAAAGATCACGCCATTAAGTTCAAATTGCTATAAGCTTCCAATACATAGTTACCTAGTCCTTTGACCATGAGATCATGTAAATCACTTATACCGGAAGGGTACTTTGATTACATCAAACGCCACTGCGTAAATGGGTGGTTATAAAGGTGGGATTAAGTATTTGGAAAGTATGAGTTGAGGCATATGGATCAAGAGTGGGATTTGTCCATCCCGATGACTGATAGATATACTCTAGGCCCTCTCAATGGAATGTCGTCTGATTAGCTTGCAAGCATATGAATGGTTCATAAGAGATGACATACCACAGTACGAGTAAAGAGTACTTGTTGGAGACGAGGTTGAACAAGGTATGGAGATACCGATGATCAAACCTCGGACAAGTAAAATATCGCGTGACAAAGGGAATCGGTATCGTATGTAAATGGTTCAATCGATCACTAAGTTATCGTTGAATATGTGGGAGCCATTATGGATCTCCAGATCCCGCTATTGGTTATTGGTCGGTGAGAAGTCTCAACCATGTCTGCATAGTTCACGAACCGTAGGGTGACACACTTAAGGTTTGATGTCGTTTTAAGTAGATATGGAATATGGAATGGAGTACGAATATTGTTTGGAGTCTCGGATGGGATCCAGGACATCACGAGGAGGTCCGGAATGGTCCGGAGAATAAGATTCATATATAGGAAGTCACTTTCCAAGTTTGAAAATGATCCGGTGCATTTATGGAAGGCGCTAGAATGTTCTAGAACCTTCGGGAAGAAATCACCATGGAAGGTGGAGTCCCGGTTGGACTCCACCAACCCTAACCAGCCAACCAAGTGGGAGGGTGGAGTCCTCTCCTTGGCCGGACAACAAGGGGGGAAGGGGAGAGTCCATGTCCCTCTAGGTTTTGTCCATATGGTAGTTTTTGAATTGGGGTCTTATTCGAAGACTTTGGGCAAACCCTTGGGGTTCCACCTATATAATGAGGAGGAGAGGGAGGGGGCAGCCTTGTACTTGGCCGCACCAACATAGGGGGCCCCTGGCCGGCGCCCCTAACCCCTCTCTCCCAAACCCTAGCACACTTCCCTCCTCATACACCGCGCGTAGCACTTAGGCGAAGCCCTGCCGGAGATCTCCACCACCACCGACACCACGCCGTCGTGCTGTCGGGATTCCGAGGAGGATCTACTACTTCCGCTGCCCGCTGGAACGGGGAGAAGGACGTCGTCATCAACACCGAACGTGTGACCGAGTACGGAGGTGCTACCCGACTGTGGCACCGTCAAGATCTTCTACGCGCTTTTGCAAGCGGCAAGTGATCGACTACATCCACAACGAGATCTAATATCGTAGGCTTTGGAAATCTTCAAGGGTTAGTCTCATGATCTTCTCGTTGCTACCATCTACTAGATTAGATCTTGGCTTGTTATTCATTCTTGCGGTAGGAATTTTTTTGTTTTCTATGCTACGAATCCCATCACCTGGATCCTTCTTAGTCATGAAAATGAGTTAACTTGACTTTCCTACCCTTGAATCCATAGGAAACTTTGTACTAATGCAGTATAATAATCACCCGAGTTTTTACACCAACAGGTATGTCACTTACGTGTGGTGCCCATGCGTGAGGTCCCAAACTTCAGTGAGCACAAGTCACATGCGGTAGGTAGGAAAAATCCCCGATCAATCCGGGCGGTGGCTGTTAAGGACCCGATCGCATTTCTTGCTTTCAGACTGGGGTCCACCATGTAAAAGTTTGTTCCTTTTGGATGCATCGCTCGTATTTGCAAGTTTTTTGGGGTCCTGCAAATTCAGGGTAGCATCATGCCCCCTTCCCACGCCAACAGAAACAGAGTTCAACACAACCTAATTAAGCAAGGTTCAACACAAACATAGTTCAACAACCCCTAATTAAGCTAATAGGTTCACTACAAACGCTGCTGAGCAGCAAACATAAACAGAGTTCAACAAAAGATGCTGCTTTTGAAGCAGTAGGAGAGACAAACATGCACAACATTTACGGGGTATATTTACCATCTTCTTCATGTCGCCTCCTCCCGGTCCCGCTTCTTCTGCTTCTTGCTGCCCATACCTTTAACCTTTGGTGGCTTGGGCTTGGGAGGAGGCACACGACCGGTCTCGATAGCTTGGTTCAATTTCTTCCTTAGGAATAGCCCATAGGCCATGTGGTTGGCTATGAAGCCGGATCGGTTAACAGTTTCCCCAGCTTTGACACAGCCGGACCCACCGGCTTCGGCATGCTGCAGGGACGCTTTGAAAGTCCACCTTTATGCTCCTTGTGCGAAGGGGCAGCTGTTCTCGGCACCGAGTCCGGGGTTCACTCCAATACTTGTCGAACTTCCCCGCCTTAAGCTTGTTGAGAGTGGCCCGGCCTTCCTATGACGCGACTCGACATCGCTGTCAACCTCATCGATAGCAACCTGATACATGCCAAATAAACAGGTGAAGCAAATATGTAGCACTTGCAACTAATACCGAATATGAATCTAAAAAGATTCGACGCTAATTCAAAACCCTATAGCGCAAAAAAGAGGGAGAGACCATAGAGCAAATCGATACGGGGCTATGTTGAATAAGGGAGAGAGGTGAATCGGATGTGAAGCAAATATGTAGCAGTTGCAACTAATACTGAATATGAATCTAAAAAGATTCTGACGCTAATTCAAAACGCTATAGCGCAAAAAAAAGAGGGAGAGACCATAGCGCAAATCGATACAGGGCTATGTTGAATAAGGGAGAGAGGTGAATCAGAACATACTTCCTCCCCCTCGTCCATGATATTCTCGTCGAAGGTCAGCGGCGGCGGCTCAAAGATGAGTTCAACCTCGTCCTCGTCATCTAGCGGATGCGTCCCAAGAGAGTGGACCCCTCTACCAACAGCATCAGATGCCGATGAGCGACCGATGGCCCGACCTTCGGCAATGGCCTCCGCTTCGTCTTTGGCATCCGCTGCATCGATGATCGCCGCCCTTGCGGCCATGCGTGCTGCGGTCGCGGCTCTGGCCGCCTCCTCTGCGGCTAAGGCCAGCCGCGCAGCTTTCGCTTTCGCTGCGTTGACGACATCGATTGGGCTCTCCATCGGTGGAATGCACTACAAGAAAAGTTGCCATGGCCGACGAAGTTGAAGTCGCGTCGTGGTTGCTGGTGCACCATGGCCGACGATTTTTGGTCTCTCCGTGGTGCATGTCAAAACTTTTTTTCTCATTTTTGAGGCCACCTAGCCCGACGAAAACGGCCAAAACGTCTCCTATGGTGGCCCGGGACGTGGTGCATCTCGAATTCTCGGGTTCGCCGGCCGAGTCAACGCAAATCCGCACCGCCCAGGGATGTAGGGCCTAGATGGCAGCCTCTCTAGCATTGTTTTTTTTCTCGATCGCGCCATCTCGTTCAACGCTCTCCGATCGAGCCGTTTACGATGCAGGATCATGGGTCCCGCATGTCATCCTCTATGAACCAAAATTCTTTCTTTTCTTGGATTTTTGACCCCCTGATTTCTGGCTACTTCCTTTTCTTTTGATCCCGTGCCGCCTTGGAAATATTGAGACCGCTGCTGCTAAATGGGACCCGCATGTCATCCTCTATGAGCAATCAACTTTCTTTTCTTGGAGTTTCTTTTGGCACCTCATATTTGGTCACTTGCCTTTTTCTTTCGATCCCCTGCCGCCTCTCAAACGGTGATACCGCTGCTGCTAAATGGGACCCGCATGTCATCCTCTATGTTCTATAAAACTTTCTTTTCTAGGATTTTTTTGGCACCTCATATTTGGTCACTTGCCTTTTTCTTTCGATCTCGTGCCGCCTCTCAAACGGTGAGACTGCTGCTGCTAAATGGGACCCGCATGTCATCCTCTATGTACTATAAAACTTTCTTTCCTAGAATTATTTTTGGCTCCTGATATTTGGTCACTTGCCTTTTTCTTTCGATCCCGTGCAGCCTCTCAAACGGTGATACCGCTGCTGCTAAATGGGACCCGCATGTCATCCTCTATGTACAATCAAGTTTCTTTTCTTGAATTATTTTGGCTCCTGATATTTGTTCACTTGCCTTTTTCTTTCGATCTCATGCCACGTTTGAAATGTTGAGGAACCTGCAGGCTCATGGGACCCGCATGTCATCCTCTATGTACTATAAAACTTTCTTTTCTTGGATTTTTTGGCACCTCATATTTGGTCACTTGTCTTTTTTCTTTCGATCCCCTGCAGCCTCTCAAACGGTGATACCGCTGCTGCTAAATGGGACCCGCATGTCATCCTCTATGCACAATCAAGTTTCTTTTGTTGAATTATTTTTGGATCCTGATATTTGGTCACTTTCCTTTTTCTTTCGATCTCATGCCACGTTTGAAACGTTGAGGAACCTGTCGGCTCATGGGACCCGCATGTCATCCTCTATGTGCTATAAAAGTTTATTTTCTTGGATTTTTTTCACCCTCAGATTTTTGGCTATTTCCTTTTTCTTTTGATCCCCTGCCGCCTTGGAAACGTTGAGTAAGCTGCTGACTCATGGGACCCCCATGTCATCCTCTATGTACAATCAACTTTCTTTTTTTGGAGTTTTTTTACCCCCTAATTTCTGGCTACTTTCTTTTTCTTTTGATCTCAAGCCGCATTTGAAACGTTGAGACCGCTGCTGCAAAGTGGGACCCGCATGTGATTCTCTATGTACAATAAAGTTTCATTCCTTGGATTATTTTTGGCTCCTGATATTTGTCACTTGCCTTTTTCTTTCGATCTCATGCCGCATTTGAAACGTTGAGTAAGCTGCTGGCTCATGGGTCCCGCATGTCATCCTCTACGAACAATAAAAGTTTCCTTTCTTGGAGTTATTTTTGACCCCTAATTTCTGGCTAATTCCTTTTTCTTTTGATCCCCTGCCGCCTTTGAAACGTTGAGGATTCTGCAGACTAATACAAGCTCTTTCTCTCCAAGATCTTGCAAGTTGATAGATTATATCATGGAATTATTAGGATAAGTTCTAAATTTCAAATCCACTTTATGAATTTTAAAAATACCGTTATCCGTGTGGGTATGGAGCGATCAAGGATTTTCATATTGGGCATGATCAGTTTCAAAAATTGGAACCCAATAATTCAAAATAAAACAACTTTTATGTAGAATCTCCGTGTTTTTTTTGGCAATCATAGGATCTGTGTTTCATTAGAAAAGGGCGGAAATTGCATGAGCAGAAAGGCCCATTTGTAGTTATTGGGCTTCGACAGCCGGAGCAAGTATGCCGATAACAATTACCATGTAGATGGTCGTTGGCAACCCAAAAGTGAAATATTGGGCCCAACAGGGGAAGGTTGAACAATACTTTTTCTATTGGGAAGGTGGTACATGGGGTTATCCTGACAAAAAAATGGAACATGGGTTACTGAAGGTTGCCCATTTGTGCCTAATATGTTTGTCAGCAGGAGCTTTACCTTCCGCCACCGCCACCATGCCTCGTCGCCGGTCGACCTAGTGGTACGGTGGCGTCTCGAGCTCGGGGTACCGCAGCGTCCGCGCGCCCCCCAAATTAAGGTACCTATTACGCGGAGATATGTACCGGCGAAGAGCACATCGGCCTCGGGACGGCACCTATGATAGGCTCGGCTGGCCTTGGGGCAATTACCCCTAGCCTCTTCCATGCTCAGGTTTTAGAAATGTTTCTGGCTCTATTCAACACGGGGTCAAATTTATCAACATGACCATTCTTATGGAGTAGCAACAAGTTGAATCTCTCAAAACTCTTTAAGTTCTGCAATATAACAACTAATTGGTACTACCTTATATAAAATGATTACATATCCTTATTTTGGAAGCAAGCAATCACACACTTATAGTTTACTAGTCAGCTGCACGTGCTTTGCACGTTAAAAATCGGCAATTATAATGAATACACCTGTAATTTTCACTTAAATGCATTAAGGAGCATAAAATTTGACAAATCAAACCATGTCTTACTGAAAATTGACATTTCTTTCTCATGCAGAAATGTAAAATTATCCATGCATGTGCGTTTATACAGGTTAAGTTTTGCACGTGTTATTTTTTGTAACTTTTCTGACTACCTTCAAAGCTCCAATCCTTCTTCATCATCTTTGTTGTACCGCACTGATGCAAGTGAATGCGAGCTGCTTGCCAGACGCGACTTCGTGTCTGATGTGTGTACTATGCCTTCTCCATCTAGTGCTAGTTACGCCTCTGTGCTAATTAATTATATCCTAGTGCCTACATCCAGCACAAACCTCTGTCATTGCAGCTGTGACTCACCTCGACCATTGGAGCCCAATCACAAGAGCGAGCCCAGTCTAAACCAGAGAGGCATGTGTCTCATGGTTAGCTATCTACAACTTGTTGTCTTACTAAAACCGTGCCTATCATAGAGATCACCTCGCTGGTGTAGCAATGGCTGCTAGTAGCTGCTAGCATGAGCGAAGGGGATAAGGAAGAAAAGATTTAAAAAATGGGGTGGGGCCAACAAGCAGGAAAGAGATCTATAGCTTTATGGATGTTTCCGGAATTGGGTAGAAAATAGTAGATGACACTGTAGCAGCGAATCCCAAAGACCAAGGCCGTTGGATGATGTCTAATGAACGGCAGAACTGTGTTCAAGAAAAAAATGGCAGAACAAAATAGGCGAAATTAGCTTGAATTTTGATAATAAATCTTGGGCATTTTCCTTCGAACATGATGTACTACTATTATACTCAACTTTGGGTAGTCTCTGGACTAGTCTCCATCGTCCACCAATTTTTATTACTACTACGAAAAGTTGAGCGCAGTCCCTAGTCCCGAGCACTTGGCCCACTTCCCCTGGCCTCATCCCAGAGATCTCACACCAACCACCTCACCGTCGACTAGCCGCCAGTCTACACCCCTCCGAAGAATCCCCAATGGCGGTGACGCCCCTACTAGAGCGCTCCTCAAGCGAGCGCATCATCGAGTCTGGCCCCCATGTCTTCCGTGCCTACCGTGTGTCGGCAAGCACGACCGACTTCTCCGTCGGCGAGCCGCCGGCCGTTGGCGAGGCGTCCCCGTACACTATGACAGTGCAGATCTTCTTCTCGAGGACGTACGAGCTCAGGAGGATGGCCGGCCCCCTCCCTGCCCCACTGGATGAGGACGATATCACCACTACACCCTGCGAAGAGGTGGTGCTGGATCTTGGCTTCCCTCCGAGGGAGCTGCGTAGTGGGGGCAATGCCGTGCGAACTATGCGCGAGATTCTTGCCCGTGTATGGTGATACGCCTCCGACGTATCGATAATTTCTTATGTTCCATGCCACATTATTGATGATATCTACATGTTTTATGCACACTTTATGTCATATTCGTGCATATTCTGGAACTAACCTATTAACAAGATGTCGAAGAGCCGATTCGTTGTTTTCTGTTGTTTTTGGTTTCAGAAATCCTAGTAACGAAATATTCTCGGAATTGGACGAAATCAAAGCCC
>NC_061514.1:210890773-210954523 GCF_022539505.1 Lolium rigidum
TTTACTTCCTGCAATATTAATACCATCAACTGCACGCCAGCAAGCACTTTTCTGGTGCCGTTGCTACTGCTCATACTTATTCATACCACCTGTATTTCACTATCTCTTCGCCGAACTAGTGCACCTATTAGGTGTGTTGGGGACACTAGAGACTTCTTGCTTTGTGGTTGCAGGGTTGCATGAGAGGGATATCTTTGACCTCTTCCTCCCTGAGTTCGATAAACCTTGGGTGATCCACTTAAGGGAAACTTGCTGCTGTTCTACAAACCTCTGCTCTTGGAGGCCCAACACTGTCTACAAGAATAGAAGCACCCGTAGACATCACCGGGCCGACCCATTTAACAAGTGGGCTCCACCATAAAGCAAGTGGGCCGGCCCAAGAAGTTAGTGGGCCGACCCAATTAGCACGTGGGTCCCACTTTCCTGTTATCGGCCCGGCCCATTTACTAAGTGGGGTCCACCATAGATCAAATGGGCTGGCCCAACAAGCTAGTGGGCCGGCCCAAAAAACACAGGTGGGTCCCACTTTCCTGTTAAAGGGCCGGCCCAGTTAGTATGTGGGGTCCGCCATATAGCAAGTGGGCTGGCCCAACAAGATAGTGGGCCGACCCAATAAGCAGGTGGGGCCCACTTTCATGTAACCGGGCCGGCCCATTTAGTATGTGGGGTCCACCATAATGCAAATGGGCCGGCCCACCATGTTGGTGGGCCGGCCCAATAAACATGTGGGGTCCACATTCCTGCTGACGGGCCGGCCTAGTTACTATGTGGGGTCCACGATAAAAGCAATTGGGCTGGCCCAACAAGTTAGTGGGCCGGCCCAATAAGCTTGTGGGGGCCACTATCGTGCTAACGGGCCGGCCCAGTTAGTATGTGGGGTCCATCGTAAAGCAGGTGGGCTGGCCCAACGAGTTAGCGGGCCGGCCCAATAAGCTTGTGGGGCCCACATTCCTTCTAACGGGTCGGCTCAGTTACCAAATGGGCTGGCCCAATAAGCACGTGGGCCCACATTTCTGTTACAGGGCCGGCCCAGTTAGTGGGTGGGGTCCACCATAAAGCAAGTGGGCTGGCCCAATAAGTAAGTGGGCCAGCCCTTTTAGTTGTTGTTTATATGCCGGCATAATAGGCGCTTTAGGATTTTGCGGGCCGGCACATATGTGATTTCGCTTAATTGGGCCGTTTAAGGGATGGGAATTTGTGATTTAGATTGCGCAGAACATAGAAAGATACTGAGAATATTTATGCAGCACATGATTTCTTGTCGGATAGCCTCACTTACCACAAGCACCATAGAAAAACTGCACGAAGAACTATAAAAACTAACTAAATATTACATCAGCTGCAAGGCTTTGAAAAAATATTACAGAACCCAGAGAAATTGAATGGTAATTAAACCTAGCAATACAATGAAGCGATTCGGCAATCTTTTAAGTTGTCCATGCACCACCTATATCTGAAACAAAGACATTACAAGTTAAGACAACAACAATCGAAAGGCAAAGACACTACAATATTGTTTGCCAAAGAATTTGGAACTCATCATTTCATCGTTATAACAAGATCATTGTAATGCGCACAATAAGCAAACAAAGAGTGCATGTCGCATACCAACAGCCAATATAATAGAGCATGTTAGAATGAAACAGCAGACTTACTACTGTCGAGTCCCATGCAAACCAACATGTTCAAGGAGTAAAAAATTGGCATGAACAACATAGTAGCAGGCTATAAATTTTGTAACAACGACTGAGCAAGATGATGTTATGATGGCTACATCTATAGAGCAGGGAATGTAAACCAAAAATAGAAGTTACGATGGCAAAAGCTAAAGAGGAGGGCATGTGAACCAACATGTGCCAAGTGCAATTACTTCAAATTGGCCGTGAACTAAATAATACTCCTGAACTTATAGTGAAGGGGATGCAAATCAAGATGTTTTGGGATATAAACTTGTAATGAGCAACACATAGAGGATAGTTAATGCTGGAGCTTAGGATGGACCATATACAGAATATAGTGGGATCACCTGTGAACTTGTATAAGAGGGAATGCAAACCAATATGTTCAGCATTCCATATGTGAGCGTCATGCCAAGTCAGAGAAACAAATCAATAATGCAGCTTTTGAAGAACAAGATGGCACACAAAATTATTATCTAGTAGTATGACAAGTTTATTCGTACTACAGGCTAGATAGCAGAGTGATAGCATGCCAAACTAAGTCCTTACTTTGTTAGCTTACAATGAACTAGATACAAAACAATGGCATCACCTGTAGTACAGGAAATGCAAGCCAACATGTTCATGGAGTAAAAAATTGGCACAAACAACATAGTAGCAGGCCATAATTTTTGTAACAACGACTAAGCAAGATAAAGTTATGATGGCTAGATCTACAGAGCAGGGAATGTAAACCAAATATAGAAATTACGATGCCAAAAGCTATAGAGCAGGGAATGCGAACCAACATGTGCAATTACTTAAAATTGGCCATGAACTAAATAATAGCAGGATGTTACTATAATAGCTCGGAATAAAACATATAGGAGTTATAATGGCATCACTCATAAACTTGTAGATAAGGGAAACAAATCAATTTTTTTCGGGATATAAAGTTGTAATGACCAACACATAGAGGATAGTTAATGCTACGGCTTAGGATGGACCAGAAACAAAATATAGTGGGATCACCTGTGAACTTGTAGAAGAGGGAATGCACACCAATATGTTCACCATTCTATATGTGAGCGCCATTCCAATTAAGAGAAACAAGTTCATATTGCAGCTTTTGAAGAATTAGATGGCAGACAAAATTATGATGGAAGTAGCTGCTGTGACGAGTTCAAATAAATTAGTACTGACGGATGGCAGAGCGATAGCATGCAGGAACTAATAGCAAGAAGTTACTTTGTTAGCTTACGACAAAGTAGATAGAAATAACAATGGCATCACCTGTAGTACAGGGAATGCAAACCAACATGTTCAGGGAGAACAAGATTGGCATGAACAAAATAGTAGCAGCCTATAATTTTTGTAACAATGACTGAGCAAGATAGAAGTTATGATGGCTACATCTACGAGAGCAGGGAATGCAAACCAAAATGTTCAATCGCTTAAAGTTAGCAATGAACTAGAAAATAGCAAGGTGTTACGATCATAGCTAGGAATGAACTTAAAGAGCTTCAGACAAACAAGCATCTGAACCCAGAATATGGCGCTAAAACAAGGGACTTACATTAGGAGAAGCACTATGTGGGAGTCACAGCAGATCTTCCTGGGGTTGATAGATCCGGTGATGAAGTACACTACATGTGCTAGTTGGGGTTGGAGAGACGGCCATTACACTTCATGGTTACTCATCTCATCTGCAAAAACGTAACGGCGCGTCGTTAGCACAAACAGGTTCCCCCAAGATTAAACAAGAACTTGCAGGAAAGCAATAGAAAAGCGACATTAGAAGAGTTTAAATCATGCACGGTGCCGTCGAAGCAGATCCGATTCATGCACAGCGGTGTCGGTGAGCTTGATCCGATGCGGTGGACGACGGATTCTGCGAAGCGGCTCCTATGGGGTGAACGATACCGCAGCTGAAGCTACTACGGTAGACTGCTGGATGAGTATATGGTTTCGAGGTTCGGCGGGGATGATCCGGTCCGGTTGATGATGGCGTCGATGAAGCGGCTCCGGCAGACAGCTGGATGAGGAGGATCGCGAGGCCTCGAGTAGGCCAGGGAAGTCCGGCGGGGATGTTCCGGTACGATGGTCCTGGAGGTGGGAGACAGAGCGACTTGGGAAGTTCCGGTGGGTGTGGTCTCAGAGGAGAGACTGAGGGAAATGAATTTTTCGGTTAGTTTCCGGGGCTAGGGAGGTGGTGATCGAAAAAAATGACGGGTAGACCCCCCACCAACCGAATTATACATGGACATTGCTGTCATCCTTACGAGGGTAGAATGGGAAGTTAGAAGCGTGTGAAATATTTGTATTTTTTGGGCGGGAAGTTTTGCCGCTGGAATGAGATTTCAAATTTGGTTATGGTCCAAGTAATACAAAAATATGAGACCATACTAGTACGGCCAAGTCTCACATCAAGTCATCATCACGTTGAAAAACGGTTACCACGATCATAATCATGATTTATCTTGATAATCCATTTTGAAAGGCCCTTCCGAAATATTTCAGGATTGGTAGGACATTTTGCAGCTTGACTGAAAATTGATTTTGAATACGGCTATGGTGCAAGTAATATACTCGTGATTGTAATATATAAGGCCAGGGGTAGATCATGCTACTTAGTAGCTCTGTTCAGCAAAAAAAAAGGCCAGGGATCACATCAAGCCATCATCATAAAATCATTTACACCCAAGTTCTCCAAAGTTCAATTCAAAAACGCGTCTGAAATATTTCGGATTCATTTTGCGGGGGGTTTTGCCTCTCGACTGAGATTTTGAACTTTGAACTTTGCTACAGTAGAAGCAATATTAGTACTGTACTACAAAAATGGTAGACCGGTGTAGTGCCTCTGTTCAAGAATACAAGGCCTACGGTCACATCAAGTCGGAATCACAACCGAAATCAGTTCTCATGTACTATCTCCTAAAAAAACCTTAAATTCAAAAACGTGTAGCGAATATTTTGGAATTTATTGGTGGGAGATTGTAGCGCTTGACAGAGATTTTCAATTTTGGATTTTCGAGGAGTTTCCGGGGCTAGGGATGTGGTGATCGAAAAAATGACGGGCAGACCCCCCACCAACCGACTTATACATGGACATTGATGTCATCTTTACGAGGGTAGAATGGGAATTTGGAAGCGTCTGAAACATTTGTATTTAGTGGACGGGAAGTTTTACAGCAGGAATGAGATATTGAATTTGGCTAAGGACCAAATATAATAACAATAAATTGTAAGACCGTACTAGTACCTATGTTCAAGGCCGAGTTACACATCAAATCATCATCACGTTGAATATCGGTTACAATGATCACTATCTATCTTCAAAATCCCATTGAAAACGCGTCTGAAATAATTCAGGATTGGTGGGACATTTTGCCGACAGACTGAAATTTGATATTGATTATGACATAGTCCAAGTAATATAATACTAATATTATTTTTGGAGGTGGACGGAGGGGAAAACCCCACCGTTTGTTATTTATTCCCGAAAATAGCCAAGTAGACGAGAGAAATATACTACTCCAGGAGTAGTAATACTAAGGCTAGCCATAGTGCTAGTATCATGCGCATTGGTCTCACAAAAATGCTGATGTGGCAGCTAATTAAGTAGAGAGAAGATTGGAGTACTAACATAGGTAGATACTATATCATAGCGCAAACAACGAGAAAAGTTAATGCTAAACAAATCTTGTACATTACATAAATTGGCATTGAGATTCTAAAAAATAATAAATATAGCATGACTATGAGATACTAGTACTCCATGATACTACCCACTATAGAAATAGTATCATGTAGTAGTATCATATGTGTCTTTTACGTGTTTTTTGTTTGACCAAGAATTACTTTAAATATATAAAGATTGTTCGTATGAAATTATCATCATTAGAAAGTGCTTTTCAATACGAATCCAACGATACTAATTACATATAATATAATCAAGATTGTGTTGCTCAATTTTTATATATAATCCAACGATACTAATTACATATAATATAATTACATATATATAATCAAGATTGTGTTGCTCAATTTTTATATATAATATACTTACATATAATATAATCCAACGATACTAATTACATATAATATAATCAAGATTGTGTTGCTCAATTTTTATTGTCAAAGTTTGTCTTGGAATACGCGTGGGCCTTGTTCCTTGGGACGGAGGTAGTACTTACCACTATGACTAGTCTAATATAAAAATGGGAAGACCATGCGAAGTAGCTCGGCTCAGACATTTATTCCCAGCGGTCATATCAAACCATTATCACACAAAAAATCAGTTACTCCCATGTCCTCCGAACTGCAATTCAAAAATTCCTCTGAAATATTTTGGACTTAATTGGCTAGTGGTTTTGCAGCTCGACTGATTTTGAGTTTGAGTGTGGCTACAGTCGAAGCTATATCTGTATCTGTCCATCTATATCTATATCTGTCCATCTATCCACTATATATAAAAAAATCTCAATTTTTGAAATTAGATAAGCCATCACCATGATGCACAAGCAATTATTGGCCGTTGGCACATCAGTTCTCCAACGCTTGATCCAACGGTCAAAGTTCCTTTTTTAAGAGAACGGTCAAAATTCATTGGATTCGCTCGGGAACTGCGCGCGCCAAAACGAGTCTGACGAAGATGTTTCTAGAGTTCTCACGGACGCGCCTTGGCGATACATTGAATGCAAATCGTGCAAGGTGAAAAAAAATGCAAATATTGCAGGATCGTATGTGACTGCTATGAGTTGAAGTACTCCATGAAACCATGAACATACATGTAGATGGGAATCCCATGTAGATGATCTGAAAAACGACCCGCTGCATCTTTCACAAATCCATCTACATGACATCATAAACTTTAATTAGGAAGTAGCCACTTAACAATCATTGCCCAACATCTAACGGGTTCGACAATAAGCTGGTAATTCTCTATTATATATAAACACCAAAAAAATAAATTAGCAAGTAAGAAAGGAGTGTCAATGCCACCATGACTTACAAGGAAAAGGGAATTAGCACTTCGTAATCTCTTTGTTTTAACACATACGTTCTTCTCAGGAATCCATGGCCTAGGGTCACATCAGGTCATAATCAGAACCAAAGTCGGTTCCCATGTTCTCCAATTCAAAACGCGTACAAAATATTTTAGTGTGTGAAATAATTGTATTCGATAGGCAGGAGGTAAATGCTACAGTGTTGAGATTTTGAATTAGACGGTTGTTAAGCTATTGATTATATGGAGTCGAAATTTGGTAGCATACATAAGTATCTCTGTTCACAACTCGCCTCTACACAAGTAGGAACAGCTGTTGAGTTGCAGCACTACACAAAGGAGAAGCCACTGTTCCGTTCATTGCACTCAATACAGCGATGAATGAACCAGACCAGTTGACAAGCTTCTAGACCTGGGCTATATGTAGAAAGCCGGAAATCAATGGATCATAGAAAATCATCAGTGTCAAGCTTCATGCACTAGCCAACGCGACCAAAAGTCCGAACTGATGGAAAGGGCTAGGCAATCCACTTTATACATCTCAACATAGCCAACGCAACAAAAAGTCCAAACTGACAGAAAGGTCTAGATCGGGAGAAGAGAAGAGAAGGTTTGCGAAAGCGATGACTCGAACTTGAGACTATGGGCTCTGATACCATGTCAAGCTTCATCCACAAGCCAACGGAACTAGAAGTCAGAACTGATGGAAAGGCTAGGTAATCAGCAGGGTTCCGGTTCAAAAAAAAATCCACATCACAACAAGGAAACGACCACCAAGATCATAGCAATTGCAGATAATTGCACCTACGAAATATGCTCAGACTAAGGAACCATTTTACAGGACCAAGGTACTGACCTATCACTGTCCCTGTTCATCTCCAATTATCTAGCAGATACTCTTCTTACTAGCTTTCCTAACCTGCTCAAGTAGGGCCTCCTTCTCTTGTGCTATCGTTCTAAAATTGTCGACTTCTAGTCTTAACGCAGCTGATGCAGCTCGTTCTACTTGGAGTTGCTCCTCTAGAACTTGAGCATGCAAATACTTTGACTTGGACATGGACTTGCACTTCAGCAGTCCAGCATTCCGTAAGAAAGAGTTTTTGGCAATACCTTTCTTTTTTATTGCCATGGAAAATGCCTTCACACATTCTTCATCGGTTTTTTCCAGACCATTTTTACCGGGTTTTGCCATCTCTAATATCATATCTTCCTGCAAAAAAATTAGTTCGTACACATGTGTAAGCATGATAGTTACTACAGAGAAACTTGCTGATAGTAGATTTATCATGTGTATGACCTACTTTTATTCCTACAGTTTGGCATGTCTGATTCACATCACATGAATTTTAATAAACATCTATAATATCATATTGACATGTACTTTACTACTCCTACAAGTTGGGATGTGAGTCGTCACAAAATTTCAATTGTAGAGAAGACTTACAAGAACACTCTGTGCGACTTCTCCAATCACTTCAAGTTTGTTCTTCTGGCATGCTTCAAAAATCTCTGGCAGAGTCATCTCTTTGTTTGGTTCCCTTTTACTTGCATTATGTAACATCTGCATTTTAGTACTACCATTTATAAATTGAATAACGTGGTTGAAATGGAGGATCATAATATAAGATGCACACTGGTGTATACTCTTCATGATCTTTTACTAAAATATTTCTAAATAGCAGTATAAAACAACATGTCCTTACTTTTTGCCGAATGTGCACAATAAGGTTACGATATCCCGTGCGGCTAGGTAAAAGTAATTTACCGCGGTTTTTTGGATTCTGTTTAGCCAAATTCTGCAAAAAGGAGACTAGTGAGACACTGCTATAAATAAGAATCCAAGATGTGATCTGGTCTCAGTCTTACAAATCATACCATATTCTTTGGATCAAACCAGTGCTTCAAAAGATCTCCCCACTGTTTGTCAGTCATTTGCTTAAGAGGAGATCTAGTTGGAACACTCCCAGTAATCTTCCAGTGAAGTATTTCTTCTTTAGCCTGTTGCGATACTGGCGCAGACAGTCTGAGAATAGACTGTTGAGAACATGCTTTACTTCCTCTTGGTCCTCATCGAACTCGAACCTTAACTGTTCACAACAATATAAACCGTTGGTGCGATATACATAGACCCAACAACAAGCTAGAAGGAACGAGACATGCCAATGTGATATACTAGTATGAGTAACATTACCAAGAGAAAGATGACTTACGTGTAGCCTGTGCACTAATTTTTCAAAATGCGCAGAGGTGTCTACGTGCTCTTTCCATGTTGGGAAGATAGGAATTTCATTCCTGACGAAAATTCCTACATGCGATGCTAATTTACAAGATTCTTCTTGGTCCAGTGGCCTTTTTCCACCTATGATAGAAGAAAGGCAAAATCTTGATTCCATCCCAGCAAGCTTACCTACGAACATTTTCCCTACTGTTGGGCCCCTCGTTTTTCTTGATCGTGGTGCAACTACAAAGTTAAGCATTACATCAAGCTATCAAGGTAGATATATGTATATTTATCTATAAAGTATAACTTTATAGCGGAGAATGAAACTATAAGCATTGGAAAATGTACATTCTTCGATTTGGGGCTCATCCTCAGGGGAGTTGTCTATGGCAGGACTAATATGGGTCAGTGGGAAGATCATCAAAAGTTTGTTGATGTTGTGCTAGCAGTGTTTGGCCAGTTGTGGTTGTGTCAGCTGGGACTGGTACAGTGTGTCCTTGGGCAGTATTTCCTACCACAGCTACTGCTGATCAAAATTGTGGTTGAGAAGTTGCCGTGGAAACTGGTTCTGCTGCCAATTGTGGTTGAGAAGTTGCCGTGGAAACTGGTTCTGCTGCCAATTGTGGCTGAGAAGTTGCTGTGGAAACTAGTTTTGCTGCCAATTGTGCCTGAGAAGTTGCTATGAAAACTGGTTCTGCTGCCGATTGTCGCTGGTTGACTGGATTGGTAATAGGTGGCTGATTCAACCGCTTGGGATGTTGACCATGTTTTTTTTTATTTTAGTACTCTTAGAATTTTCGTTATTTTCTTCAAGTAGTGTCATGAATCGCTGAGACTGTCTAGTAGCAGAAGCAGATTTATTTTTTGGTTGCAGCTGTTATCACCGATTCAGGTGCCTGTTGAATGGTCTTCCTCTCATTGGTGGTTCCTGCAAAATTCTTACTTGAAGCTGCAAATTTCTAGCACATATAAACGATATTTCAGTCTACATAAGTCCCATATATGATGATATGCAAATGGAATAGAATGAAGAACAGTAAAGGATGACGTGCATGCTGAAACATATACATGATGCGTTAAGGAGACCTGGAGGTGGCATGTGAACATGTTTGGTGGGATTCAGGATACAAGTATACAACACATGGAAGTTGCAACAGATATCTCAAAGTAAAAAAACAGAGAAATCACTTGGTGGGGTTGAGGAGAATGGTCAGGCAAGGCATCTTCCTGAGTCAGCTCTCCAAGAGGCTCAGCAGGATCGAATTGTGAATCATAACATTGTTCTTTATCTTTGGGGAGGGGAAAGGGTTCTTCTCCGATTTTGTTCGGGTTCGCACTAGAGGCAATAGCCTTACACATGTTTGTGTCCATACGGCTTGCAAATCTGCTACATATCGTCCGTCTCCGTTCCTCTTTTAATTCATTCTGTAGTGCAATAATATCTAGCATGCATTACAAAAAAAATGCTAATGAGATGGCGGCGCAAGTAAGCAAAAAATTACTTTTCGAAATCACATGCATAACGAAAGCGGCCATATAAAAGTGTTTATCAACCTTCTTAGGAGTGGGCGCGTGTACGCTTTGGTTTCCTGCCGTGGACCATGGAGGCGCTTTGTGTACCCATCTCTCCGGTCCGGTGGACGGAGGGAGTAGGGGATTAAGATACGAGAACCCGGCGATGGTGACTGTCGCTGACAAGGCGGCGGTGGAAGTCGGCTACGGAGGAGCTCGTATGGTACAGTGGTCGTCGGTGGGGGGGAGGTGGAAGCTAGTCCGGCTTGATAAAAAGCAAGGGAGACGGTGGAACGTCGTCGGTCACTACGGTGGCCGATGAGAAGGCAGTAGTGCTGGTGTGGGAGTGGGACAGTGGGCCGGCGCCGGCGTGTGAGATGATCCGGTGGGTCATGCAAGGTGGAAGCGCGCGAGAGAGAGAGATGTGGGGTTCGGCGCCGCCGGTGATAGGTCTGAATTGAGCGGTCCGGGGGGGATAAGATCAGCACTATACTTATTTCACATCGCTTTGAATTTTGGAAGCGGGAGGAATTTCGGCGGGAATTTTGGGGCAGAGTTGAAATTATTACTGGTTGGTGGAAAACTGTGGAACCCTAGCCTACGAAATCCCGGTGTCCGAAGCTGAGTAGGTACGGGGTCAAGGGGATATGCTTGTTGGTTCTTGGGTGCATATGATCTCTTTATTTCGAAATTCATCTTCTATACATTTTGAAATGTCAAAAAAGAATAAAACGAAAAATGCATGTGCACTTCTTCGCTTGCTATATACACATAAAATATTTCAATGGAAAATCGAATAGTAATTTGGGCTATGTAAAAAAGAGTTAAAAACATTATGCTAACCATAAGGCTTTTTATGAGACATGTTTTCTCTCTTTTTTTACATCGACCATTAAAAATACTTGTTTTTCGTGTAAAATATTAGAATTTGCATCGACCATGAAAAATACTTGTTTTTTACATCAACCATGAAACATACTTTTTTTTACATCGACCATGAAATATACTAGGAATTTGCTAAAGTTATATTTTCCATCTTGTACACAATTAAAAATATCTTTAAAACAAACAAATCTCTAATGTCTAGGTGTACCATCTCTACTAGTAGTATATACTAGAAAATTGCACGTGCCTTGCACGTGAGAGCCTTTTTTTCGTGAAACAATTTCGATGCAATAAGAATTCAATCTTTTTTTAACAAAGGAGGGGGCCCAAGGGCTTGGATACCATTAAGTGCAACACAGGGTTACATATTATAGATTACAGATGGGGCTGAGAAATTAAAAAATAATAGATACGTACCGGATTTTGCAGGAAAGTGCTTACAAAGAAATTTAAAAATGCAATCAGGTCCTCCGGTTCTCCTACAAATTAAGAAGAACCTCAGGCCATGGCCATATTCACCGGCGACGGGGACAATACCACTTGGCACCGAGTCGACGTTGAGCTTCACGACGAGCTCCGCACATGGCCTCCGCATTGAGGTTGAAGAAACGCCGGCGAGCATTGCCACCACATGGCATTCACAGTCGGCCAGCAATCAGAGGCCGCCGTGTGTGTACTACAGATAGAGGAAATCCCTAGTCCAAGGCAGGTCGGCTCCGGCGACGAATCTGACATACTTACATCTCCTCGCTACGCCTCCACTACGAGCAGAGAAGAATAGCAGGGCCGCGTCCAGCATCGATGCCCAGCTGGCGACACGAGACAAACTAATTGAAGGAGTTCACGTCGTCGCTCCATCCATTAAGCTGCATCACCTCGCCGCCACATGCTCTGCTACTCTTCTCTTTGCCTTCCCATTGCAAAACCATCATCCCCTCTTGGAAAACCCAAACATTGCAGTCAACAGTCGCTTGGGTTGAAAGCCAATGCAAGCCCGCCTACATGATAGCAGGATTTTGTGAAGCTTTTTAACTTAATTGGTCAAACATGCGAAGCATGTGCCATTTAGTTGTACAACTTTATCGGGAAAAAATTACTTGTACAAGCTAGTTTCCCTAAGTACTACCAGCACATAAGTAAACAAAAGAACCAGAGTCATCATCAACTGAAACAACAATCTATTCATATAGCGGCTCTTGCATCACCCTTTGAAAATAATCTACCTCCAAAGATGAGTGTAGAGTTTCTGCTCGTGCTTTCACCTGTTCCAAGATCGTCCAGTTGATCTCATGGACATCTGCATCAGCCAAAGCGGTAACCAAGTTGCCAGCCACTAGCTTCTGCAGATCAGCAATAGCATGTAGGCCATCTTGAATTGTAGAATTCCATCCTCGGTTTATTTCTTTGTTCTGCCAAGTGGCCACATCCAAGTCCTTTTGAAGACGCCTAATCTTAGCTTCCCCAGTGCCACATCCTTTTGTTTTGTTCCTACAAACGTTTGCATCAGTGGAACTCTGGAAATCTGTGCTACAATGCTGCTTCGCAGGGACATGAGCAGTCACTTGCTTCTGCGATTTGCCATGCATAAAATCAATCAACAGATTAAAAGGAAATATGTTGGTTGATTCATGTCACCACTTTGAGCAACCCATGAGTTTCTAAACCTTAAATGATGGAGTCTAAAACATTGCAATAAAAGGGTGGGTGCATCATTTGGATGCAGAGGCCGGGGCGACCCTATTTTGAAGAAAAAATTAGGAAATCTGAAATCTATATCTATATCACTACCATCTATACCACTCCACTCCTTTTGACAGTTTGATCTCTTTCAGTACATTAGATTATGTCATGTTTAAAACACTATTATAAAATTACCTCCTTAATGCTGAGCTTAGGAGGAACCACATGTGCTGATCCTAGGCGGCCCCTCAAATGATTGCTTGCTAGAACAATAGGACCAAATCCCGCCTCCTTTCTACCAATGTATGCATCACTGGCGCGCTCACTGTCTTTGTTAGGAACATGAGCAGTGGCTAGCTGCTGCAAATCAAAGTTCAACAAATCAATCAGCAAACAACACATATGAAGTTTGAGCAGTGCGGCTAAATACCTTCTTTAGCAGCAGCCCCACGGGATCGTCCTTTTGGCGGCACATCACACGGGTGAAAAATCTCGGCAACGACTTGGGGTGCGGTGATTTTGTCCCAATCCACGGTATGCCAATCGAGGCTGCAATTATGTTATTCCGCAAGATATTTTGCCTCCGAGATTCTTCGTAGGCATTCTCGAGTGGAATATCTAGCAGGCATTACAAAAAAAACAGATGCTAATAACAAGCAGTGGAAGCAAACAATAAACTAGTCTCGGAAATCAAATACATAACAAAAACTGCCGGACAAAGTGTTCAACCTTGGTCGACTGGGGAGGTGGCGCGTTGGCCGTTCGGTTTGGTTCGGTGGATCATGGTGGCGCTTTGTGTACCGATCTCGCCAGCCGGTGCGATGAACTAGTCAGTCGGGGAAGTAGATCCGACGAAGCGAACGGAGTGTGGTTGACGGCGTCGCTGAGCTGGCTCCGGCGCGGTGGATGTCGGCTACGGATGGAGGATTGAGAGGGAGCGAGACGGACTAAGAGCGATGTAGGGAGAGAGGCCCTTGCTTGTCCGTGGGTGGGGCTGCATATAGGGGAAATGAAAGCCCTAGAAGATAGCATCCTGCTAATATCCTAGTACAAAACAATTGAACTAGAAAATCCCGCCAATATATGGCACCAAAATATGGTGCTGAATTGCGGGCGGCTCATAGCTTGTGCACAAACAATATGGGAAAATCCAAAAAATGTAGTTCAACAAAAAAAACTCTACTAGGGAAAGTCGCTAGCTCGCCATGAGAAGATGCACTCCGCCAAAAAAAATGTCATGACAAGCTAGTATGCTATGGATCTTGCATTAACCCTGCTCGATAAAATGGTGGGTACAAAAGACAAGCTAAATCCAAAAAAATGGTGGTACAAAGATGTAAACTCTCAAATGTAAACTCTACTAAACAGGGCCAACTCAAAAACATGCCTCATATTCTTAATATTTCCTCCGGTCCATATTAACTGACACTAAAATGGATGTATCTACAAATACATCCATTTGAGTGGCATGTATATGGATAGGAGTAGTAGATCAAGGAGTTGCAAGACAGTGGAGGAAATGAGGTGGGGAGGAGGAGGGTGACGACCAGACCCCCACCTCCACGGTACCGCATAAATAGAAGCTAAAATATGTGAAACAGTGGAGGAAATGAGGTGGGGAGGAGGAGGGCGATGACCAGACCCGATAACAGTACTCCCCCCGGTCGAACTGCTCCTCATGTCGCGCAAGGTGAAAAAGGGGTATTTTTTCTTTGACTTGATGGAGAAAAAAAGGTATTCTTTTTAGCCCCAGAGTCACCTCGCTACCGCTCGAGAAATGGAGCCCCTCTCCGCTGGGATCCGTAAAAGCTTCACTACTCGTGTCAGACTGTTGAAGACATTAGCAAGTGCATGTCAGGGGGACTGATACGTCTCCGACGTATCGATAATTTCTTATGTTCCATGCCACATTATTGATGATATCTACATGTTTTATGCATACTTTATGTCATTATTATGCGTTTTCCGGAACTAACCTATTGACGAGATGCCGAAGGGCCAGTTCCGTTTTCTCGCTGTTTTTGGTTTCGAAATCCTAGTAAGGAAATATTCTCGAAATCGGACGAAATCAACACCGAAGATCTTAGAATCCCCGGGAGCTTCCGAACACCCGAGAACCGTCGGAGAGGGGCCACGGGGGGCCCACACATGGTGGCGGCGCGGCCCGGGAGGGGCGCGCCGCCCTAGTGTCCGGTGGCCCCGGACCCCCTCCGACCTTGCCCTTCCGCCTATTTAAAGCCTCCGTCGCGAAAACCCCGACATGTTCGACGAAACCGGAGAAAACCTTCCAGAGCCGCCGCCATCGCGAAGCCAAGATCTGGGGGACAGGAGTCTCTGTTCCGGCACGCCGCCGGGACGGGGAAGTGCCCCCGGAAGGCTTCTCCATCAACACCACCGCCATCTTCATCAACGCTGTTGTCTCCCATGAGGAGGGAGTAGTTCTCCATCGAGGCTCGGGGCTGTACCGGTAGCTATGTGGTTCATCTCTCTCCTATGTACTTCAATACAATAATCTCATGAGCCGCCTTACATGATTGAGATTCATATGATGATGCTTGTAATCTAGATGTCATTATGCTAGTCAAGTGGGTTTTACTTATGTGATCTCCGGAGACTCCTTGTCCCACGTGTGTAAAGGTGACGAGTGTGTGCACCGTGTGGGTCTCTTAGGCTATATTTCACGGAATACTTATTCACCGTTATGAATGGCATAGTGAAGTGCTTATTTATATCCCTTTATGATTGCAATGTGTTTTGTATCACAATTTATCTGTGTGCTACTCTAGTGATGTTATTAAACTAGTTTATTCCTCCCGCACGGTGTAATGGTGACGAGTGTGTGCATCGTGTAGTACTTGGCGTAGGCTATGATTGTGATCTCTTGTAGATTATGAAGTTAACTATTGCTATGATGGTATTGATGTGATCTATTCCTCCTTTCGTAGTGTGAAGGTGACAAGTGTGCATGCTATGTTAGTACTTGGTTTGGTTATGTTGATCCGTTATGCACTCTAAGGTTATTTAAATATGAACATTGAATATTGTGGAGCTTGTTAACTCCGGCATTGAGGGTTCGTGTAATCCTACACGCTTAGTGGTGTTCATCATCCAACAAGAGGGTGTAGAGTCTAGCATCTATCTATTTATTCGTTATGTGATCAATGTTGAGAGTGTCCACTAGTGAAAGTATGATCCCAAGGCCTTGTTCCTAAATACTGCTATCGCTGCTTGTTTACTGTTTTACTGCATCTTTACTTCCTGCAATATTAATACCATCAACTGCACGCCAGCAAGCACTTTTCTGGCGCCGTTACTACTGCTCATATTCATTCATACCACTTGTATTTCACTATCTCTTCGCCGAACTAGTGCACCTATTAGGTGTGTTGGGGACACTAGAGACTTCTTGCTTTGTGGTTGCAGGGTTGCATGAGAGGGATATCTTTGACCTCTTCCTCCCTGAGTTCGATAAACCTTGGGTGATCCACTTAAGGGAAACTTGCTGCTGTTCTACAAACCTCTGCTCTTGGAGGCCCAACACTGTCTACAAGAATAGAAGCACCCGTAGAGATCAAGCTATTTTTTGGCGCCGTTGCCGGGGAGGAAAGGAAAGGCACTCATACTCCGGTCCCAGGTAAAGTACTTTTCTGGCGCCGTTGTGTGTGTGCTCGAAGCTATTTCCTTTAGATCCTGCAATTGCATCTTTTTGTTTCTTGTTTACACTAGTTAGGCATAATGGACAACAGTGAGCTTCTTATTCTATTTCCTGATTTAAGACATGGATGGTTTGATGCGAAAATTAAAAAACCTATGGAACATATTAGTATGAATGCTTTGAACACCATTGTTGCTAATGATATGGAAAATTCTAAGCTTGGGGAAGCTGGCTTTGATGAGCATGATATTTTTAGTCCCCCAAGCATTGAGGAGAAAATTTACTTTGACGATACTTTGCCTCCTATTTATGATGATTATAATGATATTGGTCTTTTAGTACCGCCTGTTATGGAGGATAAATTTGATTATGATTACAACATGCCTCCTATATTTGATGATGAGAATAATAATGATAGCTACTTTGTTGAATTTGCTCCCACTACAACTAATAAAATTGATTAAGCTTATGTGGAGAGTAATGATACTTTTATGCATGTGAATAAGAATGCTTTATATGATACTTATATTGTTGAGTTTGTTCATGATGCCACTGAAAGTTATTATGAGAGAGGAAAATATGGTTGTAGAAATTTTCATGTTACTAAAACACCTCTCTATGTGCTGAAATTTTTGAAGCTACACTTGTTCTATCTTCCTATGCTTGTTACTTTTTTCTTCATGAACTTGTTTATTTACAAAACTCCTATGCATAGGAAGAATGTTAGACTTAAATTTGTTTTGAATTTGCTTCTTGATGCTCTCTTTTGCTTCAAATCTTATTTCTTGCGAGTGCATCATTAAAACTGCTGAGCCCATCTTAATGGCTATAAAGAAAGAACTTCTTGGGAGATAACCCATGTGTTTATTTTACTACAGTACTTTGTTTTATATTTGAGTCTTGGAAGTTGTTACTACTTTAGCAACCTCTCCTTATCTTTATTTATTGCATTGTTGTGCCAAGTAAAGTCTTTGATAGTAAAGATGATACTAGATTTGGATTATCGCTGCAGAAACAGATTTCTTGTCGTCACGAATCTGGGCCTAATTCTCTTTAGGTAACTCATAAAATTATGCCAATTTACGTGAGTGATCCTCGGATATGTACGCAACTTTCATTAAATTTGATAATTTTCATTTGAGCAAGTCCGGTGCCTCAATAAAATTCGTCTTTACGGATCGTTCTGTTTTGACAGATTCTGCCTTTTATTTCGCATTGCTTCTTTTGCTATGTTGGATGGATTTCTTTGTTCCATTAACTTCCAGTAGCTTTAAGCAATGTCCAGAAGTGTTAAGAATGATTGTGTCACCTCTGAACATGTGAGTTTTTGATTATGCACTAACCCTCTAATGAGTTTGCTTTGAGTTTGGTGTGGAGGAAGTTTTCAAGGGTCAAGAGAGGAGGATGATACAATGTGATCAAGTAGATTGAAAGCTCTAAGCTTGGGGATGCCCCGGTGGTTCATCCCTGCATATTTCAAGAAGAATCAAGCATCTAAGCTTGGGGATGCCCAAGGCATCCCCTTCTTCATCGACAAATTATCAGGTTCCTTCTCTTGAAACTATATTTTTATTCGGTCACATCTTATGTACTTTACTTGGAGCGTCTGTGTGCTTTTTTTGTGTTTTTGTTTGAATAAATGCTTGTGTGGGAGAGAGACACGCTCCGTCTGGTTCGTATGAACACATGTGTTCTTAGCTTTTAATTTTCATGGCGAAGGTTGAAACTGCTTCGTTAAATTGTTATATGGTTGGAAACGGAAAATGCTACATGTAGTAATTGGTAGAATGTCTTGAATAATTTGATACTTGGCAATTGTTGTGCTCATGTTTAAGCTCTTGCTTCATATACTTTGCACCTATTAATGAAGAAATACATAGAGCTTGCTAAAATTTGGTTTGCATAATTGGTCTCTCTAAGGTCTAGATAATTTCTAGTAAAGAGTTTGAACAACAAGGAAGACGGTGTAGAGTCTTATAATGTTTACAATACGTCTTTTATGTGAGATTTGCTGCACCGGTTCATCCTTGTGTTTGTTTCAAATAAACCTTGCTAGCCTAAACCTTGTATCGAGAGGGAATACTTCTCATGCATCCAAAATCCTTGAGCCAATAACCATGCCATTTGTGTCCACCATACCTACCTACTACATGGTATTTCTCCGCCATTCCAAAGTAAATTGCTTGAGTGCTACCTTTAAAATTTCCATTCTTTACCTTTGCAATATATAACTCATGGGACAAATAGCTTAAAAACTATTGTGGTATTGAATATCTACTTATGCACTTTATCTCTTATTAAGTTGCTTGTTGTGCGATAACCATGCTCCTGGGGACTCCATCAACTACTCTTTGTTGAATATCATGTGAGTTGCTATGCATGTCCTTCTTGTCTGGAGTAAGGGAGATTTACCACTCATTTATTGGTTAGAGCATGCATATTGTTAGAGAAGAACATTGGGCCGCTAACTAAAGCCATGATTCATGGTGGAAGTTTCAGTTTTGGACATATATCCTCAATCTCATATGAGAACATTAATTGTTGCTACATGCTTATGCATTAAAGAGGAGTCCATTATCCGTTGTCTATGTTGTCCCGGTATGGATGTCTAAGTTGAGAATAATCAAAAGCGAGAAATCCAATGCGAGCTTTCTCCTTAGACCTTTGTACAGAGCGGCATAGAGGTACCCCTTTGTGACACTTGGTTAAAACATGTGTATTGCGATGACAATCCCGGTAATCCAAGCTAATTAGGACAAGGTGCGGGCACTATTAGTATACTATGCATGAGGCTTGCAACTTGTAAGATATAATTTACATGATACATATGCTTTATTACTACCGTTGACAAAATTGTTTCTTGTTTTCAAAACCAAAGCTCTAGCACAAATATAGCAATCAATGCTTCCCTCTGCGAAGGGCTTTTCTTTTACTTTTATGTTGAGTCAGTTCCCCTATCTCTCTCCACCTCAAGAAGCAAACACTTGTGTGAACTGTGCATTGATTCCTACATACTTGCATATTGCACTTGTTATATTACTTTACATTGAAAATATCCATGAGATATACATGTTATAAGTTGAAAGCAACCGCTGAAACTTAATCTTCCTTTGTGTTGCTTCAATACCTTTACTTTGATTTATTGCTTTATGAGTTAACTCTTATGCAAGACTTATTGATTCCTGTCTTGAAAGTACTATTCATGAAAAGTCTTTGCTTTATGATTCATTTGTTTACTCATGTCATTACCATTGTTTTGATCGCTGCATTCATTACATATGCTTACAATAGTATGATCAAGGTTATGATGGCATGTCACTCCGAAATTATCTTTGTTATCGTTTACCCGCTCGGGACGAGCGAGAACTAAGCTTGGGGATGCTGATACGTCTCCGACGTATCGATAATTTCTTATGTTCCATGCCACATTATTGATGATATCTACATGTTTTATGCATACTTTATGTTATTATTATGCGTTTTCCGGAACTAACCTATTGACGAGATGCCGAAGGGCCGGTTCTCGTTTTCTGCTGTTTTTGGTTTCGAAATCCTAGTAAGGAAATATTCTCGGAATCGGACGAAATCAACACCGAATATCTTAGAATCCCCGGGAGCTTCCAGAACACCCGAGAACCGTCAGAGAGGGGCCACAGGGGGCCCACACATGGTGGCGGCGCGGTCCAGGAGGAGGGCGCGCCGCCCTAGTGTCTGGTGGCCCCAGACCCCCTCTGACCTTGCCCTTCCGCCTATTTAAAGCCTCCGTCGCGAAAACCCTGACACGTTCGACGAAACCAGAGAAAACCTTCCAGAGCCGCCGCCATCGCGAAGCCAAGATCTGGGGGACAGGAGTCTCTGTTCCGGCACACCGCCGGGACGGGGAAGTGCCCCCGGAAGGCTTCTCCATCAACACCACCGCCATCTTCATCAACGCTGCTGTCTCCCATGAGGAGGGAGTAGTTCTCCATCGAGGCTCGGGGCTGTACCGGTAGCTATGTGGTTCATCTCTCTCCTATGTACTTCAATACAATAATCTCATGAGCTGCCTTACATGATTGAGATTCATATGATGATGCTTGTAATCTAGATGTCATTATGCTAGTCAAGTGGGTTTTACTTATGTGATCTCTCGGAGACTCCTTGTCCCACGTGTGTAAAGGTGACAGTGTGTGCACCGTGTGGGTCTCTTAGGCTATATTTCACGAATACTTATTCACCGTTATGAATGGCATAGTGAAGTGCTTATTTATATCCCTTTATGATTGCAATGTGTTTTGTATCACAATTTATCTCGTGTGCTACTCTAGTGATGTTATTAAACTAGTTTATTCCTCCCGCACGGTGTAATGGTGACAAGTGTGTGCATCGTGTAGTACTTGGCGTAGGCTATGATTGTGATCTCTTGTAGATTATGAAGTTAACTATTGCTATGATGGTATTGATGTGATCTATTCCTCCTTTCGTAGTGTGAAGGTGACAAGTGTGCATGCTATGTTAGTACTTGGTTTGGTTATGTTGATCTCGTTATGCACTCTAAGGTTATTTAAATATGAACATTGAATATTGTGGAGCTTGTTAACTCCGGCATTGAGGGTTCGTGTAATCCTACACGCTTAGTGGTGTTCATCATCCAACAAGAGGGTGTAGAGTCTAGCATCTATCTATTTATTCCGTTATGTGATCAATGTTGAGAGTGTCCACTAGTGAAAGTATGATCCCTAGGCCTTGTTCCTAAATATCGCTATCGCTGCTTGTTTACGGTTTTACTCGCATCTTTACTTCCCGCAATATTAATACCATCAACTGCACGCCAGCAAGCACTTTTCTCGCGCCGTTACTACTGCTCATATTCATTCATACCACTTGTATTTCACTATCTCTTCGCCGAACTAGTGCACCTATTAGGTGTGTTGGGGACACAAGAGACTTCTTGCTTTGTGGTTGCGGTGGTTGCATGAGAGGGATATCTTTGACCTCTTCCTCCCTGAGTTCGATAAACCTTGGGTGATCCACTTAAGGGAAACTTGCTGCTGTTCTACTAACCTCTCCTCTTGGAGGCCCAACACTGTCTACAAGAATAAAAGCACCCATAGACATCAGGGACATAGAATAAATTACGTACATGCGTCGGCGCGTACTGTCTACCCCCAATCCCTAAACTCTGTCTTATGAAGTCAAGCATGCATGAAGAGAAGTGGTTTTTGGTTTAAAACATGGAAATTTAAAAAAACCCTCACAAGAGCTACATTTTGGAGTGACTAAGAATGATAGATGCTTAATTTTTCATATTCATGATTTAAGGTCAAACCTAGGATTTGACCAAGATTCAAATGGGCATAAAAATTCAAAATAAATCAAAATAAATGAAAAACCAAGGCACATTGTCTTCTTATGTCATATAGTCAGCATTCAATTAAGTTGATAAACAAGGTCTAGACATATTCAAACCATAAAAATCATGTATCTACCCCCTAACCCTAAACTCTGTCTTATGAAGTCAAGCATGAAGAGATGTGCTTTTTGGTTTCAAACATGGAAATTTCGAAAACCCTCCCAAGAGCTTCATTTTGGAGTGACTAAGAAGCATGCATGCTTACCTTTTCATATTCATGTTTTAAACTTGTCCAAATCTTGGTCAAACATAGGATTTGACCAAGATTCAAACGGGCATAAAATTCAAAAAAAATCAAAAAATGAAAAACCAAGGTCTTCTTATGTCATATAGTAAGCATTCAATTAAGTTTATAAACAAGGTCTAGACATATTAAACCTGAAAAATCATGTATATACCCCCTAACCTTAAACTTTGTCTTATGAAGTCAAGCATGCATGTTGAAGAGAAGTGGTTTTTGGTTTCAAACATGGAAATTTCAAAAACCCTCCCAAGAACGATACATGCTTACTATTTCATATTCATGTTTTAAACTTGTTTAAGTCATGGTCAAACCTAGGATTTGACCAAGATTCAAATGGGCATAAATATTCAAAAAAAAATTCAAAACCCAAAGCACATAGTCTTTGTATGTCATATAGTAAGCATTCAAGTTGATAAACAAGGTCTAGACATATTCAAACCAGAAAAATCATGGAAATTTCAAAAAACCTCCCATGAGCTTCATTTTGGAGTGACTAAGAAGGATCGATACAGGCTTACTTTTTTATATTCATGTTTTAAAATTGTTTAAATCTTGGTCAAACCTAGGATTTGACCAAGATTCAACAAATGGGGATAAAAATTCAAAAAAATCAATAAAATGAAAAACCAATGCACATATTCTTCTTATGTCATATAGTAAGCATTCAATTAAGTTGATAAACAAGGTCTAGACATATTCAAACCAGAAAAATCATGTATCTAGCTACCCCTAACCCTAAACTCTATCTTATGAAGTCAAGCATGCATGAAGAGAAGTGGTTTTTGGTTTCAAACATGGAAATTTCAAAAACCCTCCCAAGAGCTACATTTTGGAGTGACTAAGAAGGATAGATGCTTAATTTTTCATATTCATGTTTTAAACTTGTTTAAATCATGGTCAAACCTAGGATTTGACCAAGATTCAAATGGGCATAAAAATTCAAAATAAATCAAAATAAATGAAAAACCAAGGCACATAGTCTTCTTATGTCATATAGTAAGCATTCAATTAAGTTGATAAACAAGGTCTAGACATATTCAAACCAGAAAAATCATGTATCTAGCTCCCCTAACCCTAAACTCTGTCTTATAAAGTCAAGCATGAAGAGATGTGGTTTTTGGTTTCAAACATGGAAATTTCAAAAACCCTCCCAAGAGCTTCATTTTGGAGTGACTAAGAAGGATAGATGCTTACTTTTTCATATTCATGTTTTAAACTTGTTTAAATCATGGTCAAACCTAGGATTTGACCAAGATTCAAATGGGCATAAAATTCAAAATAAATCAAAATAAATGAAAAACCAAGGCACATAGTCTTCTTATGTCATATAGTAAGCATTCAATTAAGTTGATAAACAAGGTCTAGACATATTCAAACCAGAAAAATCATGTATATATCTACCCCTATCCCTAAACTCTGACTTATGATGTCAAGCATGAAGAGAAGTGGTTTTTGGTTTCAAACATGGAAATTTCAAAAACCCTCCTAAGAGCTTCATTTTGGAGTGACTAAGAAGCATGCATGCTTACTTTTTCATATTCATGTTTCAAACTTGTTCAAATCTTGGTCAAACCTAGGATTTGACCAAGATTCAAATGGGTATAAAAAAATAAAAAAATAAAAAATGAAAACCAAGGTCTTCTTATGTCATATAGTAAGCTTTCAATTAAGTTGATGAACAAGATCAAGACATATTCAAACTAGGAAAATCAAGTATCTACCCCCTAACCCTAAACTCTATCTTATGAAGTCAAGCATGCATGAAGAGAAGTGGTTTTTGGTTTCAAGCATGGAAATTTCAAAAACCCTCCCAAGAGCTACATTTTGGAGTGACTAAGAAGGATAGACGCTTAATTTTTCATATTCATGTTTGAAATTTGTTTAAATCATGGTCAAACCTAGGATTTGACCAAGATTCAAATGGGCATAAAAATTCAAAAAAAATCAATAAAATGAAAAACCAATGCACATAGTCTTCTTATGTCATATAGTAAGCATTCAATTAAGTTGATAAACAAGGTCTAGACATATTCAAACCAGAAAAATCATATATCAAGCTACCAATAACCCCAAACTCTGTCTTATGAAGTCAAGCATGAAGAGAAGTTGTTTTTGGTTTCAAACATGGAAATTTCAAAAACCCTCTTGAGAGCTTCATTTTGGAGTGACTACGAAGGATACATGCTTACTTTTTCATATTCATGTTTTAAACTTGTTTAAATCGTGGTCAAACCTAGGATTTGACCAAGATTCAAATTGGCATAAATTTTAAAAAAAATCAAAAAATGAAAAACCAAGGCACATAGTCTTCTTATGTCATACAGTAAGCATTCAATTAAGTTGATAAACAAGGTCTAGACATATTCAAACCAGAGAAATCATGTATCTGCCCCCTAACCATAAACTCTGTCTCATGAAGTCAAGCATGAAGATATGTGGTTTTTGGTTTCAAACATGGAAATTTCAAAAACCCTCCCAAGAGCTTCATTTTGAAGTGATTAATTAAGAAGAATACATGCATGCTTACTTTTTCATATTCATGTTTTAAACTTATTCAAATCTTGGTGAAACCTAGGATTTGACCAAGATTCAAATGGGTATAAAAATTCAAAAAAAAATTAAAAAGAAAATAAAAAACCAAGGTCTTCTTATCTCTACTAATAAGTTACGGATCGGTGGTGTTGGTAGGTCAAAAAACCGCTTCGTCCGTTAAAAAAACCGGATCAGCCAGTAAAAAACGGATCAAACAGATCGCAAGCACTTCCACTTCGTGGGTGTAAACCTGAAACAGGTGATGGTCTTATGTAAAAAACCGGTTCGCACCTCACAAAAACCGGATTGATCTACCTTCGTATGTGTAAAAAACCGGGGGTTTAATTATTTACATAGAATTGCCACCGCCAAGTGACTTACCGTTTCGATTTTTGTCCCCTCCTCAACAGAGACGATGTACAGGAGGAGCACAGAGCAGCCTCTGATTCGCTCGCTTCCTTGCTCGCCTCGCGGCGACGAGGTGGACCGAGGCCCAAGGGGCAGGCGAGCGCTGTGGAGGGCGGTAGCCTGCTCTCCGCGCAATACTGGCGCATGTGCAGCCTGGAAGAATTGCGCATGGGCAGGCTGGCGGCGAGCTAGCAAGAGAGTCTGGCCGGGCAGATGAGGTCGAGCAGCGAGGGGCACAGGAAGGGCGACGGGCGGAGGAGGACGTTGGGCTTGGGCGCCCCATGGCAGACTAGCGGCGAGAGGGTCTGGTCAGGCAGACGAGGTCGAGCAGCGAAGAAGGTGTAGTTCGTTGGCTTGGTGATTGAGGGAGGCGCCGGCGTCATGCAACACACGCACACAGCCGCGTTCCCGCAACGTACCCATCCTCGGTGGCGCGCTCCCGCACTCCATTGCGGAAACCAACGCCCCGTTCGTCGCATTCGGTCCGCATCAAGCCCCGAGGTCAGCCAGGAGAAGTTCCGGAGGGTGCCACGCCGTGGGATCTGTTACAGGCGGAGCTTCGGACCGACGGGCACTACCTGCTGGGACCTGCCAATTCCGCCAAGCTGAGGATGCAGGCCACCAGGGCGTCGCGTGCACTGCCTCTAGCTAGCTATGGAGACCGCGGATACGCGCGTGCCTGCAGGTCCCTCAATCTGACTACTCTCGGTTTTGAAACCACGCACGTGAAATGTTCGAGCAAATGACCAAAGTAAAGCGGACAGTAAATATATTGCAAATAGTTTGGTTTTCCAGCGACGAGCGCCCTTCTTTTCTTCCTTTTCTAATTTCAGCAACGAATGCTCTGGTCTACAATCTGGAACATGTCCAAGGTTCCAAATTTTGCTAGGGGCACATGAGTGACGATGGGCGGAGGAGGACGTCGGTTCTTTGGCGCTCAATGGAGAAACAGCCAAGCTTTATCAAACTTTTGTTTTGCTATATGACACGTGTTGTGGGACGCCAATTATGGCCTCTTCAAAAGCTAAATCACTTTCTAAGCTCAATTATTTACTAGCGTGAGTAAAAAACGTAAAGGTTGGCCCATTGCCCAATATGTATGTAAATCAAGGCTTTGAGATATCCTAGGAAACAAGCTATACCGACGACCACATCATTCACGTCACAATATTGGCAGCATTTGTGTATAACCTACCGTCAATCGATGTTCCTGACATTCATCGCCAAAAAAAAAAAACGATGTTGCTAACATGAGGTATGAGTCCCATGTACTCCGTCCCATCAGGTTCTACTTATCATTTTAGTCGTGCTAGCTACTACCATACTATATTCTTATATTTTCTAATGGGATTGTATTCTTAGATTCACTAGATTTTATTAAGTTGAACAACGCAACTTTATTTCCTTTGAAAACGCATCACTCCCCAAGTCTCGTGTAGGATGCTAGATGATTTCTCTTCTACAACCAATAAAGTTTTACTTCTGATACAAATATAAGCCTATTTAGATAGCTATTTGAAACGGATGTAATACAAAGCAAATGGCTTAAACAATATCCCAAATAACTTAAATAGGTCGTGAAGTAAATCTTAGTTAATAAGAGATTATTAATTGCCCTCTTTCTTTATATTATGTATACAACGTCAAATTAGGGCTATAATGAAAATGCATTCAAATCAAGTTGGTTCCTAATGTTTTTAAATACACATAAGTTTTCACAAGTATTATGTTTTATGTAACAAGAAAAAAATAACAGGTCGTACAACGCACGAGCACTCTGCTAGTGTTATATAGTAAGCATTCAATTAAGTTGATAAATAAGGTCTAGACATATTCAAACCAGAAAAATCATGTATCTACCCCCTAACCCTAAACTCTGTCTCATGAAGTCAAGCATATCAAGATATGTGGTTTTTGGTTTCAAACATGGAAATTTCAAAAACCCTCCCAAGAGCTTCATTTTGAAGGGACTAAGAAGCATACATACTTAATTTTCATATTCATGTTTTAAACTTATTCAAATCTTGGCGAAACCTAGGATTTGACCAAGATTCAAATGGGTATAAAAATTCAAAAAAAATAAAAAATAAATAAAACCAAGGTCTTCTTATGTTATATATATAGTAAGCATTCAATTAAGTTGATAAACAAGGTATACACTCAAATTGATAAACTAGGTCTTCTTATGTTATATAGAAGCATTCAATATATAGTCTTCGTATGTCATATAGTAAGCTGCATTCAAGTTGATAAACAAGGTCTAGACATATTCAAACAAGAAAAATCATGTATCTACCCCCTAACCCTAAACTCTGTCTTATGAGGTCAAGCATGAAGAGAAGTGGTTTTTGGTTTCAAACATGGAAATTTCAAAAACCCTCCCAAGAGGTTCATTTTGGGGTGACTAAGATGGATAGAGGCTAAATTTTTCATACTCATGTTTTTAACTTGTTTAAATCTTGGTCAAACCTATGATTTGACCAAGATTAAAATGGGTATAAAAATTCAAAAAAAATCAAAAAATGAAAACCAAAGCACATTGTCTTCGTATGTCATATAGTAAGCATTCAAGTTGATAAACAAGGTCTAGACATATTCAACCCAGAAAAATCATGTATCTACCCCGTAACCATAAACTTTGTCTTATGAAGTCAAGCATGAAGAGAAGTGGTTTTGGGTTTCAAACATGGAAATTTCAAAAACCTCCCAAGAGCTTCATTTTGGAGTGACTAAGAAGGATCCATGGTTAAGTCAAGCATGCATGAAGAGAAGTGGTTTTTGGTTTCAAGCATGGAAATTTCAAAAACCCTCCCAAGAGCTACATTTTGGAGTGACTAAGAAGGATAGATGATGGGATTCGTAGCATAGAAAACAAAAAATTCCTACCGCAAGAACGAAAACCAAGCCAAGATGCAATCTAGAAGATGGGAGCAACGAGAAGATCATGAGACTAACCCTCGAAGATTTACAAAGCCTACGAGATTAGATCTCGTTGTTGCAGAAGATGATCACTTGCCGCTTTCAAAAGCGCGTAGAAGATCTTGACGGTGCCACAGTCGGGCAGCACCTCCGTACTCGGTCACACGTTCGGTGTTGATGACGACGTCCTTCTCCTCGTTCCAGCGGGCAGCGGAAGTAGTAGATCCTCCTCGGAATCCCGGAAGCACGACGGCGTGGTGGCGGCGGTGGTGGAGATCTCCTGCAGGGCTTCGCCTAAGCGTTTGCGGGAGGGGTGTGAGGAGGAGGGCGGCTAGGGTTTTGGGAGAGGGGGGCGCCGGCCTTGGTGCCTCTATGGGGTGCGGCCAAGGTGGTGATTGAAGTGGCCGGCACCCTCCCCTTGTCCCTCATTATATAGGTGGAACCCCCAAGGGTTTGCCCAAAGTCTTCGAATAAGACCCCAATTCAAAACTGCCATATGGACGAATCCTACTTGGGGTGGGACTCTCCCCTTTCCCTTTGGTGGGCTGGCCGGCCCCCTTGGTGGAGTCCACCTGGGACTCCTCCTCCCTATGGCTGGCCGGCCAAGTTTGGTGGAGTCCCACCTTCCATTGTGATTTCTTCCGGACTTTTCTAGAACCTTCTAGAACCTTCCATAAATACACCGGATCATTTTCAAACTTAGAAAATGACTTCCTATATATGAATCTTATTCTCCGGACCATTCCGAACCTCCTCGTGATGTCCTGGATCCCATCCGAGACTCCGAACAAAACTTCGAACTCCATTCCATATTCCATATCTACTTAAAACGACATCAAACCTTAAGTGTGTCACCCTACGGTTCGTGAACTATGCAGACATGGTTGAGACTCTTCTCCGACCAATAACCAATAGCGGGATCTGGAGATCCATAATGGCTCCCACATATTCAACGATAACTTAGTGATCGATTGAACCATTTACATACGATACCGATTCCCTTTGTCACGCGATATTTTACTTGTCCGAGGTTTGATCATCGGTATCTCCATACCTTGTTCAACCTCGTCTTCGACAAGTACTCTTTACTCATACTGTGGTATGTCATCTCTTATGAACCATTCATATGCTTGCAAGCTAATCAGACGACATTCCACCGAGAGGGCCCAGAGTATATCTATCCGTCATCGGGATGAACAATATCCCACTCTTGATCCATATGCCTCAACTCATACTTTCCGAATACTTAATCCCACCTTTATAACCACACATTTACGCAGTGGCGTTTGATGTAATCAAAGTACCCTTCCGGTATAAGTGATTTACATGATCTCATGGTCGAAGGACTAGGTAACTATGTATCGAAAGCTTATAGCAAATTGAACTCAATGACGTGATCTTATGCTACGCTTAATTGGGTGTGTCCATTACATCATTCATCTAATGACATAAACTTGTTATTAATAACATCCAATGTTCATGATCATGAAACTATGATCATCTATTAATCAACAAGCTAGTTATACAAGAGGCTTACTAGGGACTCCTTGTTGTTTACATAACACACATGTATCATGTTTCGGTTAATACAATTATAGCATGGTATGCAAACATTTATCATAAACATAAAGATATATAATAACCACTTTATTATTGCCTCTTGGGCATATCTCCAACAGTCTCCCACTTGCACTAGAGTCAATAATCTAGATTACATTGTAAGGTACCTAAGACCCATTGCATTCTGGTGTTGGTCATGCTTTGCCCTAGGGAGAGCTTTAGTCAACGGATCTGCCACATTCAGATCTGTGTGTACTTTGCAAATATTTACTTCTCCATCTTCGATGTACTCGCGAATCGAATGAAAACGCAGCTTGATATGCTTCAGCTTCTTGTGTGACCTTGGTTCTTGTGCATTGGCGATGGCACCCATGTTGTCACAATAGATGACTAGTGGGTCCAATGCACTAGGAACCACACCAAGCTCAACAATGAGCCTCTTCATCCATACCGCTTCCGATGAAGCCTCTGAAGCCGCTGTGTATTCCGATTCAGTTGAAGACTTCGCCACCGTGCACTGCTTGGAGCTACACCAGCCTACTCGCAAGCACCATTCAATATAAACACGTACCCAGACTGAGACTTAGAGTCATCAGGATCAGTGTTCCAACTTGCATCGGTGTAACTGGTTACAACGAGCTCTTGGTCACAGCCATAACAAATAAACATATCCTTAGTCCTTTTCAAGTACTTCAGGATATTCTTGACCGCTGTCCAGTGTTCCATTCCTGGATCACTTTGATATCTGCTGGTCAAACTAACATCATGTGCGATATCCGGTCTAGTACACAGCATGGCATACATGATAGAGCCTACTACCGAGGCATAGGGGATCTTGTTTATCCTCTCTCTTTCTTCTGCCGTAGCCGGACCTTGATTCTTACTCAAGACCTTACCTGGCAACATAGGCAAGCACCCTTTCTTGCTTTCATCCATTCTAAACTTCTTTAGAATCTTATCCAGGTATGTACTCTGTGAAAGCCCTATTAGGCGTCTTGATCTATCTCTATAAATCTTGATGCCTAAAATGTACGCTGCTTCACCAAGGTCTTTCATTGAAAAACACTTATTCAAATAACCTTTTACAGTGCTTAATAGTTCTATATCATTTCCAATCAATAATATGTCATCTACATATAATATCAGGAATGCTATAGATCTCCCACTCACTTTCTTGTAAATACAGGCCTCTCCATGACACTGTATAAACCCGAAGTCTTTGATCACCTTATCAAAGCGTTGGTTCCAACTCCGGGATGCTTGCTTCAGTCCATAAATGGAACGCTGAAGTTTGCATACCTTGTCAGCATTTTTAGGATCGACAAAACCTTTCGGTTGTACCATATACAACTCTTCCTCAATGTCATCATAAAGGAACGCCCTTTTGACATCCATCTGCCAAATCTCATAATCGAAAAATGCAGCTATTGCTAACAAAATACTCATAGACTTTAGCTTCGCTACAGGTGAGAATGTCTCATCGTAGTCAACTCCTTGAATTTGTCGGAAACCCTTTGCGACAAGTCGAGCTTTATCGACAGTAACATTACCATCAGCATCTGTTTTTCTCTTGAAGATCCATTTATTCTCGACAGACTTGCGGCTATCAGGTAAGTCTACCAAAGTCCACACTTTGTTATCATACATGGATCCCATTTCGGATTTCATGGCTTCTTGCCATTTGTTGGAATCTGGGTTCATCATCGCTTCTTCATACGTCGCAGGGTCTTCATCATTGTTGTCCACAATCATGACATTTAGACAAGGATCATACCAATCGGAGTGGTACGCTCCCTTGTCGATCTGCGAGGTTCGATAGCTACCTCGTTCGAAGTTTCATGATCATTATCATTTGCTTCCTCTCTTATCGGTGTAGGTCCGTACAGGGAACATCTTCCGACGACTGCGCTACTCTGAGCTACGAGAGAAGGTTCAATAACCTCGTCGAGTTCTACTTTCCTTCCAGTCACTTCTTTACTGAGAAACTCCTTCTCAAGAAAGGTTCCGTTCTTGGCAACAAAGATTTTGCCTTCGGATCTGTGATAGAAAGTGTACCCAATAGTTTCTTTAGGGTATCCTATGAAGAAACATTTCTCCGCTTTGGGTTCTAGCTTGTTAGGTTGTAACTTTTTTACATAAGCTTCGCAACCCCAAACTTTAAGGAATCACAGCTTAGGTTTCTTCTGGAACCACAATTCATACGGTGTCGTTTCAACGGATTTAGATGGTGCCCTATTTAAAGTGAATGCATAACCCCAAAACGATAACGGAAAATCAGTTCGATTACGACGTTCGGACACACCATTGCGCTATGGTGTTCCCGGCGGTGTCAACTATGAAAGTATTCCGCATTTCTTTAAATGCATGCCAAACTCATAACTCAGATATTCGCCTCCGCGATCAGAACGTAGAAACTTAATCTTCTTGTTACGTTGATTTTCTACTTCACTTTGGAATTCCTTAAACTTCTCGAAACTTTCGGACTTATGTTTCATGAAATAGATATACCCATATCTACTCAGATCATCTGTGAAGGTTAGAACATAACGATAACCACCGCACGAGGCTACACTCATTGGTCCGCACACATCGGTATGTATGATTTCCAATAAGTCTGTAGCTCGCTCCATTGTACAAGAGAATGGAGTCTTAGTAATTTTTCCCATTAGAAATGCTTTGCATCTATCAAGTGACTCAAAGTCAAGTGACTCAAGAAGTCCATCGGAATGGAGTTTCTTCACGTGTTTCACTCCAATATGACCAAGACGACAGTGCCACATATAAGTAGAATTATCATTCAATTTAATTCGCTTAGCATCAATGTTATGAACATGTGTATCACTACTATCGAGATTTAACAAGAATAAACCATTCATCTCAGGCGCATGACTGATACGTCTCAAACATATCTATAATTTCTTATGTTCCATGCTACTTTTATGATGATACTCACATGTTTTATACACATTATATGTCATTATTATGCATTTTCCGGCACTAACCTATTGACGAGATGCCGAAGAGCCAGTTGTTGTTTTCTGCTGTTTTTGGTTTCAGAAATCCTACAAAGGAAATATTCTCAGAATTGGACGAAACCAACGCCCAGGGTCTTATTTTTCCACGAAGCTTCCAGACGACCGAAAGGATTATGAAGTGGGGCGACGAGGCGCCGCCACACCTGGGCCGCGCGGCCAAGGGTGGGGCCGCGCCGCCCTAGCGTGTGGGCCCTTGTGTCGCCCCTAAACCTACCCTTCCGCCTACTTAAAGCCTTCATCGCGAAACCCCCAGTACCGAGAGCCACGATACGGAAAACCTTCCAAAGACGCAACCGCCGCCAATCCCATATCAGGGGATTCAGGAGATCGCCTCCGGCACCCTGCCGGAGAGGGGAATCATCTCCCGGAGGGCTCTTCATCGCCATGATCGCCTCCGGATCGATGTGTGAGTAGTTCACCCCTGGACTATGGGTCCATAGCATTAGCTAGATGGTTGTCTTCTCCTCATTGTGCTATCATGTTAGATCTTGTGAGCTGCCTATCATGATCAAGATCATCTATTTGTAATGCTACATGTTGTGTTTGTTGGGATCCGATGAATATGGAATACTATGTCAAGTTGATTATCAATCTATCATATATGTTGTTTATGTTCTTGCATGCTCTCCGTTGCTACTAGAGGCTCTGGCCAAGTTGATACTTGTAACTCCAAGAGGGAGTATTTAGAGAGAATTCCTTATATGACACTAGTTCTAAGATATGATGCCTTATGTGACACTCTCAACTTTTTGCTTCCTTCTATGGCCACTTGTGTAAAATTTATGCCTCATATGACACTCTAGTGTATTTTTTGAGCTAACGGTGTCAACTTTTCACATACAAAGTCAGTTCTGCCCCTGGTGCAATGTGTGACAAAAATTCATGTGACAATAAGAGAAACAGTTGTTTAACTATATAAATAAACTAATTATAACTGAAACGATAATTCAAAAAATCGGCAAAACCTCTGCCCCTGTATTTTGATGCCATATCCCACGCACAGTTTATATATATATATATATATATATATATATATATATATATATATATATATATATATATATATAATCGATTGAACAATTCTCGTGACATGAGAAACCAGGTTCACACATAAGTCACAAATAGTTCACATATGTCAGGCTAAAAGACTTCCAAAACAACCCTTATATCACAGGAACTCCAAAATAACCATTACATCATCAATGTAAGGGCATAGAAGCATATGAAAATTACAAGCTGAGCCGTCTTTTGCTTCTTGTGCTCATAGCAGGGCTAGGAGGGTTAAATTTTCAGGGGTGCCGCGCCTTGCCCGGATGCCGCGCCCGACCGCCACGCCGCGCCCGGTCGCCGCGCCGCCTGCTTCTCCGGTCGCCGGCGGCTGCTCCATGGCGCCCTCGGCCGCCTCCAGGGGCGCCGCACCTTGCCCGGCCACCGTGCCTTGCCCGAACGCCATACCGCGCCGCGCCCGACCGCCACGCCACGCCCGACCGCCACGCCGCGCCCGACCGCCGCGCCGCCTGCTTCTCCGGCCGCCGTGGTGCCTGCTTCTCCGGCCGCCGCTAGGGTTCGTGAGGCCTGCGGGCTGCTGCTTGTTTGATGCCTCAGGCGTGCATGATTGAGTCGAACGGAAAATTAAGAAACGGGGGTATTTTGGTCCAGCTGAGCAAAAAGTGACGGAATAAATTAACGGAACCGACGGTATTGTCATATAAGGCATAAATTTTATACAACAAGTCATATGAGGAAGCAAAAAGTTGATAGTGTCATATAAGGCATCAAATTTAAGACTAGTGTCATATAAGGAATTCTCTCGAGTATTTATGCTCGATAGTGGGTTCATGCCTCCATTGAATCTGGGACAGTGACAGAAATTTCTAAGGTTGTGGATGTGCTGTTGCCACTAGGGATAAAACATCGATGCTTTGTCTAAGGATATTTGTGTTGATTACATTACGCACCATACTTAATGCAATTGTCTGTTGTTTGCAACTTAATACCGGAAGGGGTTCGGATGATAACTTGAAAGTGGACTTTTTAGGCATAGATGCATGTCTGGATAGCGGTCTATGTACTTTGTCGTAATGCCCCGATTAAATCTCATAGTACTCATCATGATATATGTATGTGCATTGTTATGCCTTCTTTATTTGTCAATTGCCCAACTGTAATTTGTTCACCCAACATGCTATTTATCTTATGGGAGAGACACCACTAGTGAGCTGTGGACCCCGGTCCATTCTTTACATCTGAAATACAATCTATCGCAATACTTGTTCTTTACTTGTTCTTCGCAAACAAACATCATCTTCCACACTATACGGTTAATCCTTTGTTTTCAGCAAGCCGGTGAGATTGACAACCTCACCATTACGTTGGGGCAAAGTACTTTGATTGTGTTGTGCGGGTTCCACGTTGGCGCCGGAATCCCCGGTGTTGCGCCGCACTACACTCCGTCACCAACAACCTTCACGTGTTCCTTGACTCCTACTCGGTTTGATAACCTTGGTTTCTTACGAGGGAAAACTTGCTATCGTACGCATCACACCTTCCTCTTGGGGTTCCCAACGGACGTGTGTTAACTGCACGCATCAAGCACTTTGTCTGGCGCCGTTGCCGGGGAGATCAAGACACGCTGCAAGGGGAGTCTTCCACTTCCAATCTCTTTACTTTGTTTTTGTCTTGCTTTACTTTACTTTATTTACTGCTTTGTTTGTTCTCTATATCAAAAACGCAAAAAAAATTAGTTGCTTACTTTATTTTCATTTGCCTTGTTTACTTGCTCTATATCAAAAACACAAAAAAATTAGTTACTTGCATTTACCTTATTTAGTTTGCTTTATTTACTACTGCTAAAATGGGTACTATTGAGAATACTAAGTTGTGTGACTTCACTAGCACAAATAATAATGATTTCCTATGCACACCTATTGCTCCACCTGCTACTGCAGCAGAATTCTTTGAAATTAAACCTGCTTTACTAAATCTTGTCATGAGAGAGCAATTTTCCGGTGTTAGTTCTGATGATGCTTGCTGCCCATCTTAATAATTTTGTTGAACTTTGTGAAATGCAAAAGTATAAGGATGTAGATGGTGACATTATAAAATTAAAATTGTTTCCTTTCTCCTTAAGAGGAAGAGCTAAAGATTGGTTGCTATCTTTGCCTAAGAATAGTATTGATTCATGGACTAAATGTAAGGATGCTTTCATTGGTAGATATTATCCTCCTACTAAAATTATATCTTTGAGAAGTAGCATAATGAATTTTAAGCAATTAGATAATGAACATGTTGCTCAAGCATGGGAGAGAATGAAATCTTTGGTAAAGAATTGCCCAACCCATGGACTAACTACTTGGATGATCATCCAAACCTTCTATGCAGGATTGAATTTTTCTTCGCGGAACCTATTGGATTCAGCTGCTGTAGGTACCTTTATGTCCATTACTTTGGGGGTGGCAACAAAGCTTCTTGATGATATGATGACAAATTACTCTGAATGGCACACGGAAAGAGCTCCACAAGGTAAGAAGGTAAATTCTGTTGAAGAAACCTCCTCCTTGAGTGATAAGATTGATGCTATTATGTCTATGCTTGTGAATGGTAGATCTAATGTTGATCCAAATAATGTTCCTTTAGCTTCATTGGTTTCCCAAGAAGAACATGTTGATGTGAACTTCATTAAAAATAATAATTTCAACAACAATGCTTATAGGAATAATTCTGGTAACAACTATAGGCCATATCCTTCTAATAATGGTAATGGTTATGGTAATTCTTATGGTAATTCTTACAACAATAATAGGAATGCACCCTCTGGTCTTGAAGCCATGCTTAAAGAATTTATTAGTACACAAACTACTTTTAACAAATCTGTTGAGGAAAAGCTTGATAAAATTGATATTCTTGCTTCTAAGGTTGATAGACTTGCCTCTGATGTTGATCTTTTAAAATTGAAAGTTATGCCTAATAAGGATAATGATAATAAAATTGTTACTACAGCAAACGCCATCCAAGTTCGAATTAATGAAAATATTAGATTGATGGCTGAATTGCATGCTAGGTGGAAAAGAGAAGAAAACGAAAAACTTGCTAAAGAGAGTAATGTAGCTAAAGTTTGGACTATTACCACCACTAGTAATGATAATGCTTCACATGTTGCTGCACCTCCTACTATTAATGGTAAAATAATTGGTGTTGGCAATGTTTCTACTCCTAGTGCAAAGCGTCCAAAATTGCCCGAAACTGCCAAAACTGCTGAAATTGCTTGTGATAAAACTGCTGAAATTTTTCAAAATATTGGGGACAATGATCCCATTGTTGTAGATCATAATGGTTTAGATTTTGATGATTGTCACATCTCTGAAGTTATAAAGTTCTTACAAAAACTTGCTAGAAGTCCCAATGCTAGTGCTATAAATTTGGCCTTTACAAAACATATTACAAATGCTCTCATAAAAGCTATAGAAGAGAAACTAAAACTTGAAACTTCTATTCCTAGGAAGTTAGAAGATGGTTGGGAGCCCATCATTAAGATGAGGGTCAATTATTTTGATTGTAATGCTTTATGTGATCTTGGTGCAAGTATTTATGTTATGCCTAAGAAAATCTATGATATGCTTGACTTGCCACCATTGAAAAACTGTTATTTGGATGTTAATCTTGCTGATAATGCTATAAAGAAACCTTTGGGGAGGATTGATAATGTTCGCATTATGGTTCACAATAACCTTGTCCCCGTTGATTTTGTTGTCTTGGATATTTAATGCAATGCATCTTGTCCCATTATATTGGGAAGACCTTTTCTTCGAACTGTTGGTGCTACTATTGATATGAAGGAAGGTAATATTAAGTATCAATTTCCTCTCAAGAAAGGTATGGAACACTTCCCTAGAAAGAGAATGAAGTTACCTTATGATTCTATTATTAGAACAAATTATGATGTTGATACTTCGTCTCTTGACAATACTTGATTCACACTTTCTGCGCCTAGCTGAAAGGCGTTAAAGAAAAGCGCTTATGGGAGACAACCCATTATTTTACTTCTGCAGTTTTGTTTTATATTGGAGTCTTGGAAGTTGTTACTACTGTAGCAACCTCTCCTTATCTTTATTTTATTGCATTGTTGTGCCAAGTAAAGTCTTTGATAGTAATGTTGATACTAGATTTGGATTACTGCGCAGAAACAGATTTCTTACTGTCACGAAATTGAGCAGCCCCTTCTGTAGGAAATTTAGAAAAATTACGTGCATGATCCTCAGATATGTACGCAACTTTCATTCAATTTGAGCATTTTCATATGAGCAAGTTAAGTGCCCCAGAAAAATTCGTCTTTACGGACTGTTCTGTTTTGACAGATTCTGCCTTTTATTTCGCATTGCCTGTTTTGCTATGTTTGATGGATTTCTTTGTTCCATTAACTTTCAGTAGCTTTGTGCAATGTCCAGAAGTGTTAAGAATGATTATGTCACCTCTGAATATATGAATTTTCAATTATGCACTAACCCTCTAATGAGTTTGTTTCTAGTTTGGTGTGGAGGAAGTTTTGAAGGGTCAAGAGAGGAGGATGATACAATATGATCAAGAAGAGTGAAAAGTCTAAGCTTGGGGATGCCTCCGTGGTTCATCCCTGCATATTTCAAGAAGACTCAAGCATCTAAGCTTGGGGATGCCCAAGGCATCCCCTTCTTCATCGACAACTTATCAGGTCACCTCTAGTGAAATTATATTTTTATTCAGTCACATCTTATGTGCTTTACTTGGAGCGTCTGTTTGTTTTTGTTTTTGTTTTTTTTTAAATAAAATTGGATCCTAGCATTCTTTGTGTGGGAGAGAGACACGCTCCGCTGTTTCGTATGAACACATATGTTCTTAGCTTTACTTTTAATGTTCATGGCGAAGGTTGAACTACTTCGTTCATTGATATATGGTTGGAAACAGAAAATGCTGCATGTGGTAATTGGTATAATGTCTTGAATAATTTGATACTTGGCAATTGTTGTGCTCATATAGATCATGTTTAAGCTCTTGCATCATGTACTTTGCACCCATTAATGAAGAACTACATAGAGCTTGTTAAAATTTGGTTTGCATGATTAGTTTCTCTAAGTCTAGATATTTTCTGGTTAAGGTGTTTGAACAACAAGGAGACGATGTAAAGTCTTATAATGCTTACAATATGTTCATATGTGAGTCTTGCTGCACCGTTTTATACTTGAGTTTGCTTCAAACAACCTTGCTAGCCTAGCCTTGTATTGAGAGGGAATTCTTCTCGTGCATCCAAATATTTGAGCCAAAAACTATGCCATTTGTGTCCACCATACCTACCTACTACATGGTATTTCTCTGCCATTCCAAAGTAAATTACTTGAGTGCTGCCTTTAAAATTCTATTCTTTGCCTTTGCAATATATAGCTCATGGGAAAATAGCCTTAAAAACTATTGTGGTGAAGAATATGTACTTATGTATCTTATTTCTTAATAAGTTGCTTGTTGAGCGGTAACCATGTTTCTGGGGACGCCATCAACTTTTACTTTGTTGAATATCATGTGAGTTGCTTTGCATGTTCGTCTTGTCTGAATTAAGAGCGGTTTTCATGATCAAATGGTTTGAGTATGCATATTGTTAGAGAAGAACATTGGGCCACTAACTAAAGCCATGATCCATGGTGGAACTTTCAGTTTGGACAATCAATCCTCAATCTCTTATGAGAATATTATCTGTTGTTGAATGCTTATGCATTAAAGAGGAGTCCATTATCTGTTGTCTATGTTGTCCCGGTATGGATGTCTAAGTTGAGAATAATCAAAAGCGAGAAATCCAATGCGAACTTTCTCCTTAGACCTTTGTACATGCGGCATAGAGGTACCCATTTGTGACACTTGGTTGAAACATATATTATCCGTGTTAATCCAAGCTAATTAGGACAAGGTGCGGGCACTATTAGTATTCTATGCATGAGGCTTGCAACTTATAGGATATCTTATACATAACACATATGATTTCTTACTACCGTTGACAAAATTGTTTCTATGTTTTCAAAATGAAAAGCTCTAGCACAAAAATAGTAATCAATGCTTCCCTCTGCGAAGGGCCATTATTTTACTTTATTGTTGAGTCAGTTTACCTACTTCTTTCTATCTCAGAAGCAAACACTTGTGTCAACTGTGCGCATTGATTCTTACATGTTTACCTATTGCACTTGTTATATTACTTTGTGTTGACAATTATCCATGAGATAAACATGTTGAAGTTGAAAGCAATCGCTGAAACTTATATATTCCTTTGTGTTGCTTTGAAGCTTTCTACTAAGAATTTATTGCTTATGAGTTAACTCTTATGCAAGTCTTATTGATGCTTGTCTTGAAAGTATTATTCATCAAAAGTCTTTGCTATATGATTCAGTTGTTTACTCATTGTCTTCATCATTGCTTCGAATCGCTGCATTCGTCTCATGTGCTTTACAATAGTATTGATCAAGATTATGATAGCATGTCACTTCAGAAATTATCTTTGTTATCGTTTACCTACTCGAGGGCGAGTAGGAACTAAGCTTTGGGATGCTTGATACGTCTCAAACGTATCTATAATTTCTTATGTTCCATGCTACTTTTATGATGATACTCACATGTTTTATACACATTATATGTCATTATTATGCATTTTCCGGCACTAACCTATTGACGAGATGCCGAAGAGCCGATTCTTTGTTTTCTGCTGTTTTTGGTTTCAGAAATCCTACAAAGGAAATATTCTCGGAATTGGACGAAATCAACGCCCAGGGTCTTATTTTTCCACGAAGCTTCCAGAAGACCGTAAGGGTTACGAAGTGGGGCGACGAGGCGCCGCCACTCCAGGGCCGCGCGGCCAAGGGTGGGGCCGTGCCGCCCTAGCGTGTGGGCCCCTCGTGTCGCCCCTAAACCTACCCTTCCGCCTACTTAAAGCCTTTGTCGCGAAACCCCCAGTACCGAGAGCCACGATACGGAAAACCTTCCAGAGACGCAGCCGCCGCCAATCCCATCTCGGGGGATTCAGGAGATCGCCTCCGGCACCCTGCCGGAGAGGGCAATCATCTCCCGGAGGGCTCTTCATCGCCATGATCGCCTCCGGATCGATGTGTGAGTAGTTCACCCCTGGACTATGGGTCCGTAGCAGTAGCTAGATGGTTGTCTTCTCCTCATTGTGCAATCATGTTAGATCTTGTGAGCTTCCTATCATGATCAACATCATCTATTTGTAATGCTACATGTTGTGTTTGTTGGGATCCGATGAATATGGAATACTATGTCAAGTTGATTATCAATCTATCATATATGTTGTTTATGTTCTTGCATGCTCTCCGTTGCTAGTAGAGGCTCGGCCAAGTTGATACTTGTAACTCCAAGAGGGAGTATTTATGCTCGATAGTGGGTTCATGCCTCCATTGAATGCGGGACGGTGACAGAAAGTTCTAAGGTGGTGGATGTGCTATTGCCACTAGGGATAAAACATCGATGCTTTGTCTAAGGATATTTGTGTTGATTACATTACGCACCATACTTAATGCAATTGTCTGTTGTTTGCAACTTAATACCGGAAGGGGTTTGGATGATAACCTGAAAGTGGACTTTTTAGGCATAGATGCATGCTGGATAGCGGTCTATGTACTTTGTCGTAATGCCCTGATTAAATCTCATAGTACTCATCATGATATATGTATGTGCATTGTTATGCCTTCTTTATTTGTCAATTGCCCAACTGTAATTTGTTCACCCAACATGCTATTTATCTTATGGGAGAGACACCACTAGTGAACTGTGGACCCCGGTCCATTCTTTACATCTGAAATACAATCTACTGCAATACTCACTAGTAGGAAAAGCCTCATCAGTGGCGCACGAAAATTTGATTCTGTGGCGCACGGGTGGTGCGCCACAGAAACGTCGCCACAAAAATAAGCTTTCTGTGGCGCACCTGATTGTGCGCCACAAAAATAAGCTTTCTGTGGCGCACTTGTTCTTAGGTGCGCCACAGAAAAGGGTGCGCCACAGAATTGCTTCTTAGTGCGCCACAGAATTTGCTTGTATTATACACGATTTTGTGCTGCCTGGTATACATATACAGTTTATACACAGCAATACGGATACACAATACGAGATACACGAGGTTATATACGAGCAACATTCAGATATAATATAAATATCATGTACATTGCACGGATATAACATAGACATCATCATCACATTACTTAGAGCCCGATCGAGATACATATATAGTGGCAAGTGTCAAATGTTTTGCATACAACTCTTAATTCATACAAAATTCACAATTTCGAGATACAAAGTAGTCTTCATCCGGTTCCTCCTTTGCTCCGTCATCTCTACCCACCAGGCTCGCTTGCATCGGGGTCCTTCCATCCAGTTCCTACTATGATGAAAATGGAAGAAAGTGAGACCAACAAGTATCCGATGCACAAGAGAAATGGAATAAATGCCTCATACATTGTTGGTCAACACAAATATTAACATTCAGGGACGGTGTAAGTGAGACCAAGTCCGATGCACAAGAGATTGATATTTGTGCTATCTTACCGAGCTCACTTACGCCGCCCCCGAGTGTACGGTGACCAAACATTTTAATCATCGGCATTTTGAAAATGTCAAAGCAAATGGAATGACAAAATGGAATAAGTGCCTCATACATTGTTGGTCAACACAAATATTAACATTTAGAGATGGCGTCGGTGAGACCAAGTCCGATGCACAAGAGATTGATATTTGTGCTATCTTACCAGGCTCACTTACGCCACCCCCAAGTGTACGGTGACCAAACATTTTAATCATCGGCATTTTGAAAATCTCAAAGCAAATGGAATGACAAAATGGAATAAGTGCCTCATACATTGTTGGTCAACACAAATATTAACATTTAGGGATGGGGTAAGCGAGGCCGGGTAGGATGCGAAAGAGATTGATATTTGTGCTATCTTACCGGGCTCACTTACGCCACCCCCAAGTGTACGGTGACCAAACATTTTAATCATCGGCATTTTGAAAATCTCAAAGCAAATGGAATGACAAAATAGAATATGTGCCTCATACATTGTTGGTCAACACAAATACTTTGCGAAGGGCCCCCTTTCCCCGGTCGGCGTTCGTCAACGGGTGCTTGACGACACAACAACGCCGATCTGCATCTCCGACGCGGAACCACGCCGAGTCCCTCGCTGTCCGGTGAACGAGTCCTTGATGCAAAGACCGTGCCGGCCTGCCCAGCATTATGCCGGGCCGTGTTGCCGCGCTTCAAGCCGTGTGTCCCGCGCCTGCACTGCGTTCGCCTTCTTGCCGGTGAACCAATAGGCTGATCGTTGGAATAAGGAAACCGATGACAGCCGGTCGCAACAAGATTAAATTGCGATCGGCCGTCATCGGCTTCCTTATTCCAACGATTAGTCTATTAGTTCACCGGACAAGAAGGCGAAGAGTGCAGGCGCATGATCGGCACGGCACGAAGCGCGACAACGGGGTCGGCATGATGCTAGGGAGGCTGGCACCGTCTTGGCATTAAGGACTCGTTCACGTACTGGACGGCGAGAGAAGAAAAGTGGTGCTGCGCCGGAGAGGCATGTCGGCGTTGTTGTCTCATCAAGGACTCGTTCACGGAACGGCGGCCAGAGAAAGGGGGCTCGTCTACAAAGTATATTGCGGCGTATAGGTGACCAAACATTCTAATCATCGGCACTAAAATGGAAGAAAGGCCAATGCAATTAAGAAGTAGCTAGTATGAACTAAATGGAATGCCTCATACTTTGTTGGTCGAAACAAATATGAACATCCCGGGATGGCGTTAGTGAGGCCGAGGTAGGATGCACAAGAGATTGATATTTGTGCCATCACACCGGGCTCACTAGCGACACCCGGAGTGTACAGATTGACCGAACATTCTAATCATCGGCACTAAAATGGAAGAAAGAGCCAAGTGGTATCAACTAAATGGAATGCCTCATACTTTGTTGGTCGAAACAAATATTAACATCCGAGAGATGGAGTAAGTGAGGCCGGGTAGGATGCACAAGATATTGATATTTGTGCCATCACACCAAGCCTCACTTGCTCCACCCCAGTGTACGAGTGATCGACCAACCATCTAATCATCGACAAGTAAATCACTTGGGGTAATGTTAAAATGTTTGTCTCCATATTTGGGAGACATTTTTAATATTGGAGTCTAGCTAATGGAAATCAAGAACTAGTCTTGATCTCCAAATGGTGATTAGAGGGAATTTATTCATCTTAAGCAACATTAGGGACAAATGGGATCATGCAAGGGACTTGGGTCATTTGGATCATAAGGCATCAATTAAGGAGGCAACCAGGGACAAAGGGAAACATTTGATGATCCATTATCATAGGCAACAAAGCAGCAACTTTTTCCCCTCTAATCTAGCTAGAGTCCTTAAAAGAAATCCATCATAAGCATGGTCAAATACACATATATATAGCATGGGGCAGATGCTCCAAAGGGATTATATATTCATCACTTGGTAATTTGGAGAGCAAACAAGCAGTAGCCATATCACTCAATCCAATAATATAGTAATTTGGATCATAAGGCATCAATTAAGGAGGCAACCAGGGGACAAAGGGAAACATTTTATGATCCATTATCATAGGCAACAAAGCAGCAACTTTTTCCCCTCTAATCTAGCTAGAGTCCTTAAAAGAAATCCATCATAAGCATGGTCAAATACACATATATAGCATGGGGGAGATGCTCCAAAGGGATTATATATTCATCACTTGGTAATTTGGAGAGCAAACAAGCAGTAGCCATATCACTCAATCCAATAATATAGTAATTTGGATCATAAGGCATCAATTAAGGAGGCAACCAGGGGACAAAGGGAAACATTTTATGATCCATTATCATAGGCAACAAAGCGAGCAACTTTTTCCCCTCTAATCTAGCTAGAGTCCTTAAAAGAAATCCATCATAAGCATGGTCAAATACACATATATAGCATGGGGCTGATGCTCCAAAGACATTTTTAATATTGGAGTCAACCCAAGTCCCAAGCCAGGCTACACACACACACACAGCCAAACAGCTCACCGGGCGGTGTGCATGCCCAACGACACACACGAGGCCGGTGAGTCACCACATGCTTGCCAGGCCAAAATGGGTAGAATACCCGGTTTGTATCATCATCTGGCTACTAAGCCATTTGGTGGAAGAAAACTGAAGATCAGCCGGAAGGAAATCACCAAGGGAACATTGGTATGTCGGTATGGTGACACTACCAGAAGAAATCCAACATGGATTAATCCCTAACTAGCCATCCAAACTCACCTAGCACCACACGGCTAGTTATACCATCAGAATATAGACATTTAAATGTCTATTTTGTTTTCAACGGCAAAAGCTACTGGTAATCTAGTCATGGATCAACCGAGATAGCATGAGAGAGTCACAACAACGGCCACGGTAAAGGGGAGCCACCCTTGGACAACATAAAGGTTGTCGGGGCTACCTCAAACCCATAGGAACATTCACTAAGCCATCGCATCATAACCCAATAGGGCTCGAGCATGAGCTAGGGTACCCAATCAATGATTGGCAACCCTCTAGCTACATCCGAGTCCATCCATGAGATCATTACTGCTCAGCGAGTTCATCTCATTTATCTAATCAATCAAGTTAAACTAACCGGATAAATGAAATGCATAATTAACGAGTGCACCGAGACTATTGCAAATGATCCGAGAGGACATTTAAATCCGACAAAGTAATTTGGAGAGCAAACAAGCAGTAGCCATATCACTTGGTAATTTGGAGAGCAAACAAGCGGTAGCCATATCACTCAATCCGACAAAGTAATTTCGTCGAGCACTTTGTGCCCGCACGGGAGAGGAAGAGGGAGGGGAGGGGAGAGGTGGAGCTCACCGACGATGCTTGTTGGAGGAGCGGCCGGGTAGAGGAAGAGGGAGGGGCCGGGTAGGGGTGGACGAGGAGGTCGACGATGATGGCGAGGGCGGCGGCTCCTCCTCCTTGACGCGGAGCCGGCCCCTCCTCCTCCATGCGGCGGCCGCCCTCCTCCTCCACGCCGCAGCGGCTTGTGCTGCTGGTGGCGGGGATGGGTGGAGCGTGGCGGCATGCGGCCCTCGCGGAGGAAGGAGGCGGCGGCGGCGACGACGACAGCCACGCTCACCATGGAAGGCAGCGGCGCGCGAGGGAGAGGAAGAGGGGTGGACGAGGAAGTACGGGCGGCGGCGCGCGAGGGAGAGGAAGAGGGGTGGAGGAGGAAGAAGTACGGGCGGGGGGGAGGGGGTACGGGTGGTTATAGAAGGCGCTATTTACGTGGCGCACCAGCACAAGTGCGCCACAGAATCAACTACTTCTGTGGCGCACCAGAGCAGGTGCGCCACGAAACACTTATTTACGTGGCGCGGCAAGTCATGTGCGCCACGAAATACCTACACTAATTATTGGTGGTGGCAGGATGTGGGCCCCACATAATTTCTGTGGCGCACGGCACGGTAGTGCGCCACAAAAATAGCTTATTTTTGTGGCGCATTCTTCCTCGTGCGCCACAAAAAATCTTTCTGTGGCGCATTTATTTTGGTGCGCCACAGAACTAAGCTTTGCCTATAAGGGTTTTCCTACTAGTGACTTGTTCTTTACTGTTCTTCGCAAACAAACATCATCTTCCACACTATACGGTTAATCCTTTGTTTTCAGCAAGCCGGTGAGATTGACAACCTCACTGTTACGTTGGGGCAAAGTACTTTGATTGTGTTGTGCAGGTTCCACGTTGGCGCCGGAATCCCCGGTGTTGCGCCGCACTACACTCCGTCACCAACAACCTTCACGTGTTCCTTGACTCCTACTGGTTCGATAACCTTGGTTTCTTACTGAGGGAAAACTTGCTACTGTACGCATCACACCTTCCTTTTGGGGTTCCCAACGGACGTGTACGTTAACTGCACGCATCAATGACCATAAAAGATATTATTCATAAAAATAGAACAACCATTATTCTCTGACTTAAATGAATAACCGTCTTGCATTAAACAGATCCAGATATAATGTTCATGCTCAACGCATGCACCAAATAACAATTATTGAGGTTTAAAACTAATCCCGAAGGTAGATGTAGAGGGAGCGTGCCGACAGCGATCACATCGACCTTGGATCCATTTCCAACGCGCATCGTCACCTCGTCCCTCCCTAGGCTTCGTTTATTCCGTAGTTCCTGTTTCGAGTTACAAATGTGAGCAACCGAACCAGTATCAAATACCTAGGTACTAGTACGAGAACCAGTAAGATAGACATCTATAACATGTATATCAAATATACCTTTCTTCTTCTTAACAAGGCCGCTCTTCAGATCAGCCAAGTACTTGGGGCAATTACGCTTCCAGTGCCCCTTCTCCTTGCAGTAATAGCACTCAGTATCAGGTTTAGGGCCAGCCTTAGGCTTCTCAGGAGGCGCAGCAGCTTTGTTGCCGCCCTTCTTGAAGTTGCCCTTCAACATGAAATTTAAAGACAACCATAAGGCTCCTACCGGTTGCCACAATACAATAATGATCATCTCATACATATTCATCATCACATCATGGCCATATCACATCACCAAACCCTGCAAAAACAAGTTAGACGCCTCTAATTTGGTTTGCATATTTTACGTGGTTTAGGGTTTTCGAGTAAGATCCAATCTACCTACGAACATGAACCACAACAGTGATACTAGTGTTGTCAATAGAAAGAGTAAATTGAATCTTCACTATGGTGGGAGAGATAGACACCCGCAAAGCCACTTATGCAATACAAGTTGCATGTCTAGCGTGGAGCAAATCTCATGAACACGATCATGTAAAGTTAGCCCGAGCCGCTTCATCCCACCATCCCGCAAGATGCAAAGTACACAAACTAAAGACAACAAAGCATCAACGCCCACAAAACAATTGTGTTCTACTCGTGCAACCAATCTACGCATAGACACGGCTCTGATACCACTGATGGGATTCGTAGCATAGAAAACAAAAAATTTCCTACCGCAAGAACGAAAACCAAGCCAAGATGCAATCTAGAAGATGGGAGAAACGAGAAGATCATGAGACTAACCCTCGAAGATTTCCAAAGCCTACGAGATTAGATCTTGTTGTTGCAGAAGATGATCACTTGCCGCTTTCAAAAGCGCGTAGAAGATCTTGACGGTGCCACAGTCGGGCAGCACCTCCGTACTCGGTCACACGTTCGGTGTTGATGACGACGTCCTTCTCCCCGTTCCAGCAGGCAGCGGAAGTAGTAGATCCTCCTCGGAATCCCGACAGCACGACGGCGTGGTGGCGGAGGTGGTGAGATCTCCGGCAGGGCTTCGCCTAAGCGTTTGCGGGAGAGGTGTGAGGAGGAGGGCGGCTAGGGTTTTGGGAGAGGGGGGCGCCGGCCTTAGTGCCTCTATGGGGTGCGGTCAAGGTGGTTATAGAAATGGCCGGCCCCCTCCCCTTGTCCCTCATTATGTAGGTGGAACCCCCAAGGGTTTGCCCAAAGTCTTCGAATAAGACCCCAATTCAAAACTGCCATATGGACGAATCCTACTTGGGGTGGGACTCTCCCCTTTCCCTTTGGTGGGGTGGCCGGCCCCCTTGGTGGAGTCCACCTGGGACTCCTCCTCCCTATGGCTGGCCGGCCAAGCTTGGTGGAGTCCCTTCGGGACTCCACCTTCCATGGTGATTTCTTCCGGACTTGTCTAGAACCTTCTAGAACCTTGCATAAATACACTGGATCATTTTCAAACTTAGAAAATGACTTCCTATATATGAATCTTATTCTCCGGACCATTCCGGACCTCCTCGTGATGTCCTGGATCCCATCCGAGACTCCGAACAAAACTTCGAACTCCATTCCATATTCCATATCTACTTGAAACGACATCAAACCTTAAGTGTGTCACCCTAAGGTTCGTGAAGTATGCAGACATGGTTGAGACTCTTCTCCGACCAATAACCAATAGCGGGATCTGGAGATTCATAATGGCTCCCACATATTCAACGATAACTTAGTGATCGATTGAACCATTTACATACGATACCGATTCCCTTTGTCACGCGATATTTTACTTGTCCGAGGTTTGAACATCGGTATCTACATACCTTGTTCAATCTCGTCTCCGACAAGTACTCTTTACTCGTACCATGGTATGTCATCTCTTATGAACCATTCATATGCTTGCAAGCTAATCAGACGACATTCCACCGAGAGGGCCCAGAGTATATCTATCCGTCATCGGGATGGACAATATCCCACTCTTGATCCATATGCCTCAACTCATACTTTCCGAATACTTAATCCCACCTTTATAACCACCCATTTACGCAGTGGCGTTTGATGTAATCAATGTACCCTTCCGGTGTAAGTGATTTACATGATCTCATGGTCGAAGGACTAGGTAACTATGTATCGAAAGCTTATAGCAAATTGAACTCAATGACGTGATCTTATGCTACGCTTAATTGGGTGTGTCCATTACATCGTTCATCTAATTACATAACCTTGTTATTAATAACATCAAGTGTTCATGATCATGAAACTATGATCATCTATTAATCAACAAGCTAGTTATACAAGAGGCTTACTAGGGACTCCTTGTTGTTTACATAACACACATGTATCATGTTTCGGTTAATACAATTATAGCATGGTATGCAAACATTTATCATAAACATAAAGATATATAATAACCACTTTATTATGGCCTCTTGGGCATATCTTCAACAATAGATGCTTAATTTTTCATATTCATGTTTTAAACTTGTTTAAATCATGGTCAAACCTAGGATTTGACCAAGATTCAAATGGGCATAAAATTTCAAAATAAATCAAAATAAATGAAAAACCAAGGCACATAGTCTTCTTATGTCATATAGTAAGCATTCAATTAAGTTGATAAACTAGGTCTAGAAATATTAAAACCAGAAAAATCATGTATATATCTACCCCTATCCTTAAACTCTGACTTATGAAGTCAAGCATGAACAGAAGTGGTTTTTGGTTTCAAACATGGAAATTTCAAAAAAAAAAAAAACCTCCAAGAGCTTCATTTTGGAGTGACTAAGAAGCATGCATGCTTACTTTTTCATATTCATGTTTTAAACTTGTTCAAATCTTGGTCAAACCTAGGATTTGACTGTCGTTGTGGTGAACAGACAGATGCCATGGGATGGCTTAAGTTGGGGCCGAATGTGCGCTAGAGGATTCGGGGGAGGGTTTTGGTAACACAGGGATGAATTCCGGATGGATTGCCGGTATCTCTATTGATGAACTTGGCCTTGGCCAGAGGTTGAAGAAGAACAGTACAAGCTCTCAGTTCGTTGGATCCCCGCGCAAGGGGGTGCTCCCTCTCCTTATATAGGGGAGAGGGTGACTTACAAGGGAAGAAACCCTAATGGCATCTTTGACTAGACAAACTACTTTACAAAGCCTCTTTGGCAGCCGGTGACGCCGGTATGTATTTAATCAGGAACGCTGACGCCCTCCGGTACCTTTTACGTCATCTTCTGCTTTGGCCCCAGAGCTTCGATTAAAGCTGAAGTGCTTCGCTCATCTTTGTCCTCTAGCTCTTGAGAGAATCTTTGACTAGCTTGCCGACGTGCTACAGTATAGCCCGTGCCGGTACTCCGGTATCTTCTTAGCCTATTCCGGTATACCCCTCTTGGGATACCGGTATAGTTTCTCTTTAGCATGAACTCATCTTCGTTATCCGGAATAAGCTTTAAACCTGTACGCAAACTGCCTAGACAAGGCTAACTTGCCAAGCCTTTGGCATACCGGGGGTCATCCCCCCAACATTAGTCCCCGAAGCTTGTATAGTCCGGCGGATCATATCCGACAGACCATGCCAGGTTCCCACTTCTTAACGTACCGGTTTAACTCTTCCGGAAGCCAGTTCGAAACCTTCCGGCGTTTCTGCCAAACTCATCCCACCATACCGATCTTTTTCGGTAGCTTTCTTATTAACTCTCCTCGGCGAAGTCGAGAATATCTCGGGAACAGTGCCTGTCAGAGACATGCGCACTGTTTCTGACGCGCCAGTGTCAGGGGTCACTTCCCTTCGACTTCCTCGCTCGCATTTAATGTGTCATACCGGATCCTCGCCGCCGTTCCGGATCCGTGTGGCCTCCCTATGGCTTCTTATTTCTTGCCCGTGTAGCTCCGTGCCACGTGGCGGCCCAAGAGGCGAAGCGCCACGGCCCAGCGGTTGTCGGCCCACGAACTCCTCCTCTATTTAAGGGCGCGGCGGTTCCCCATCGTCTTCTTCTTCGCATTATGAACTACCTGAGCACTTTGAGCCTTTGCCCTTCGCGCTCGCCTCGCCGCCGTCCGCTGCCAAGACCTCGTTCTCCGGCGAAACTCCGAAGAAGCTCCGCAGGGCCCTGCCCCGCAGAGATTCACCGCAGCCTCCCCGCAGTTTCTGCCTTAAGCACTAGGGCCATTTCTTCCTCATCTTCTCCGTCCATCTCCACTAACCTCAGCCGCTAGCTTGCTGAACTCCGGCGGGCCGTCGCCTTCAACGTCCGCCGCCACCCTCAGGTTAGTTTCTCGGGCGCACCATCTTTTCTTCCTCTTTAGCGCATTGCTCTTGGGCCGGTAGAGTATTTACTTCTTCTTTTTTCTTGTTTTTCTCTTACTCGTAGATCTTCGCGAGAGGCTAGATCCAGGGAAAACAGTTTGTAGCTAGATCTTTGAACTTTTGGGCAAGTATGTCTTCCGGGAAGTACGAATCAGAGTCCCTTGCTAGCAGCCACCATACCGAGATCTCCACCGCTTCTTCCGGAGGAGAAACTCCGGTTGGCCAAGCTTCCGACGGGCTCGAGGCGGACCTTGCCCAGATGGATACCACCTCCCCTGCTCCGGAAGCTGATACCGGGAGAGGTCAGGAGGCCAGCAGCTCCCGCCAAGGTCCCGGCGTGAACGTGGCCGCATACACCCGCGGAGCCTGGAAAGGCTCCGACGTGAAACAGCCGGAGACTGACTGGCTGTACCGCTCCCGTAGGATACCGGCACAGGTAGCCTGCCGAATTCCAAGCGACGAGCTGAAGCCGGTGCCGCTGGAGGGAGAGATAGTGGTCTTTGCCGCTCATTTTGAGCGGTTTCGGCCTACCAGCATCGGACTTTTTCCGCCGGTTCTTAGATTTTTTCGAGCTCCAACCACATCACCTCCCTCGCAACGCCATCTTCTACATCTCTTGATTTGTTTCCTTCATGGAGGTCTATGTCGGCCTCTTCCCACAATTGAAGCTTTTTCTCGTTTCTTCACCCTTCGGATCAACTCGATCCAAGGCAAGAGCATCCCCAAGCCCAAGCCTCCGGTTCAGTGCGGCGCTTGCATCGTTACCGCGCGCCCGGGGAGCCCCTTCTACAAGTTCTCCGGTTTGGAGTCATGCCGGGCATGGCAAGAAACCTTCTTCTATGTCAAGCACACCGGCACCGCCGATTTTATCAATCTCCCGGCTTATGTTCCCGGAGTGCCTTCGCGGGCCAACTGGAGGCACAACACGGGGAACACCCATATCGAGACCAACTGGATCATCCGGTTTATGGAACAACTTAACAGAGATACCGGATCTGCTCTGACGATATAATCCGCGCGTTCATTTCGCGCCGGGTTCTTCCTCTGCAATGCCGGATTCACAAGATGGGCCAGATGAGCGGCCGCCGGGATCCAACTAGGATCACCAGCTTCAGATTGAGCAAGTCTGATGTGGTTTGCAAGGCCAAACAGATTTGCCAAACCGATATGTCGGCAGATTGGTCCTGGGGCCTTCGCCCCGTGAGCTTCAAAAATCCTCCTTCCGACGCAGTAAGGGCTTGCGGAACCGGGTTGATGTTTCCGGCAAACATTTGACATGTAACTAACTTGCTTTCTTCTGTTCTTTCAGGCCTGCGAGCGCTTTCCTTGTATCACTGCTGAGGTACGAGAACCTTGCCGGAAGAACCGGTTGGACACGGAGGACCCGGACCCTTACGTCTCCAGGAGCTCCAAGATGGGCCGGACTCACACCTCGCGCCCCGGTAACTTCCCCACTCCTCGTTCGGCAAACGATTCCGGTTCTGACGACGAGGTCACTGCTGGCGCGGAGTTGACGTGGGAGTTAGAAATCTTTGTGGTGTAGCTTTTCTTCAGTTCCCCGGCAACGGCGCCAGAAATTTGCTTGATGCGTGTAGTTGACACGTCCGTTGGGAACCCCAAGAGGAAGGTGTGATGCGCACGGCGGCAAGTTTCCCTCGATAAGAAACCAAGGTTTAATCGAACCGGTAGGAGTCAAGAAGCACGTTGAAGGTTGATGGCGGCGGGATGTAGTGCGGCGCAACACCGGAGATTCCGGCGCCAACGTGGAACCTGCACAACACAACCAAAGTACTTTGCCCCAACGAAACAGTGAGGTTGTCAATCTCACCGGCTTGCTCGTAACAAAGGATTAACCGAATTGTGTGGAAGATGATTGTTTGCGAGAAAACAGTAAAACAAGTATTGCGAGCAGATTTGTATTTCAGTATTAAAAGAATGGACCGGGGTCCACAGTTCACTAGAGGTGTCTCTCCCATAAGATAAAAGCATGTTGGGTGAACAAATTACGGTCGGGCAATTGACAAGTAGAGAGGGCATAACAATGCACATACATGGCATGATAAGTATAGTGAGATTTAATTGGGCATTACGACAAAGTACATAGACCGCCATCCAAGCTGCATCTATGCCTAAAAAGTCCACCTTCAGGTTATCATCCGAACCCCTTCCGGTATTAAGTTGCAAAGCAACGGAACAATTGCATTAAGTATGGTGCGTAATGTAATCAACAACTACATCCTCGGACATAGCGCCAATGTTTTATCCCTAGTGGCAACAGACACGGCACAACCTTAGAACTTTACGTCACTTGTCCCGGTGTCAATGCGGGCATGAACCCACTATCGAGCATAAATACTCCCTCTTGGAGTTAAAAGCAAAAACTTGGCCAGAGCCTCTACTAGTAACGGAGAGCATGCAAGATCATAAACAACACATATGTAATAACTTGATAATTAACATAACATGGTATTCTCTATCCATCGGATCCCGACAAACACAACATAGAGTATTACGGATAGATGATCTTGATCATGTTAGGCAGCTCACAAGATCCAACAATGAAGCACAATGAGGAGAAGACAACCATCTAGCTACTGCTATGGACCCATAGTCCAGGGGTGAACTACTCACTCATCACTCCGGAGGCGACCATGGCGGTGTAGAGTCCTCCGGGAGATGAATCCCCTCTCCGGCGAGGTGCCGGAGGAGATCTCCGAATCCCCCGAGATGGGATCGGCGGCGGCGGCGTCTCGGTGAGGTTTTCCGTATCGTGGTTTTTCGCCTCGGGGGTTTCGCGACGGAGGCTTTAAGTAGGCGGAAGGGCGAGTCGGGGCCCGACGAGGGGCCCACACCATAGGGCGGCGCGGGCCCCCCTTGGCCGCGCCGCCATGTGGTGTCGCCACCTCGTGGCCCCACTTCGTATGCTCTTCGGTCCTCTGGAAGGTTCGTGGCAAAATAGGCCCCCGGGTCTTCGTTTCGTCCAATTCCGAGAATATTTCGTTACTAGGATTTCCGAAACCAAAAACAGCGAGAAAACGAGAACCGGCACTTCGGCATCTTGTTAATAGGTTAGTTCCGGAAAATGCACGAATATGACATAAAGTGTGCATAAAACATGTAGGTATCATCAATAATATGGCATAGAACATAAGAAATTATCGATACGTCGGAGACGTATCAAGCATCCCCAAGCTTAGTTACTGCTCGTCCCGAGCAGGTAAAACGATAACAAAGATAATTTACGAAGTGATATGCCATCATAACCTTGATCATACTATTTGTAAACATATGTAGTGAATGCAGCGATCAAAACAATGGTAATGACATGAGTAAACAAGTGAATCATAAAGCAAATACTTTTCATGAATAGTACTTCAAGACAAGTATTAATAAGTCTTGCATAAGAGTTAACTCATAAAGCAATAAATCAAAGTAAAGGCATTGAAGCAACACAAAGGAAGATTAATTTTCAGCGGTTGCTTTCAACTTGTAACATGTATATCTCATGGATAATTGTCAACATAGAGTAATATAACAAGTACAATATGCAAGTATGTAGGAATCAATGCACAGTTCACACAAGTGTTTGCTTCTTGAGGTGGAGAGAAATAGGTGAACTGACTCAACATAAAAGTAAAAAGAATGGTCCTTCAAAGAGGAAAGCATCGATTGCTATATTTGTGCTAGAGCTTTTATTTTGAAAACATGAAACAATTTTGTCAACGGTAGTAATAAAGCATATGAGTTATGTACATTATATCTTACAAGTTGCAAGCCTCATGCATAGTATACTAATAGTGCCCGCACTTTGTCCTAATTAACTTGGACTACCGGATCTTTGCAATGCACATGTTTTAACCAAGTGTCACAATGGGGTACCTCCATGCCGCCTGTACAAAGGTCTAAGGAGAAAGCTCGCATTTTGGATTTCTCGCTTTTGATTATTCTCAACTTAGACATCCATACCGGGACAACATGGACAACAGATAATGGACTCCTCTTTAATGCATAAGCATGTGGCAACAATTATTATTCTCATATGAGATTGAGGATATATGTCCAAGACTGAAACTTCCACCATGAATCATGGCTTTAGTTAGCGGCCCAAAGTTCTTCTCTAACAATATGCATGCTCCAACCATAAAGGTGGTAGATCTCTCTTACTTCAGACAAGACGGACATGCATAGCAACTCACATGATATTCAACAAAGAATAGTTGATGGCGTCCCCAGAAGCATGGTTATCGCACAATAAGCAACTTAATAAGAGATAAAGTGCATAAGTACATATTCAATACCACAATAGTTTTTAAGCTATTTGTCCCATGAGCTATATATTGCAAAGGTGAATGATGGAATTTTAAAGGTAGCACTCAAGCAATTTACTTTGGAATGGCGGATAAATACCATGTAGTAGGTAGGTATGGTGGACACAAATGGCATAGTGGTTGGCTCAAGGATTTTGGATGCATGAGAAGTATTCCCTCTCGATACAAGGTTTAGGCTAGCAAGGTTATTTGAAACAAACACAAGGATGAACGGTACAGCAAAACTCACATAAAATACATATTGTAAACATTATAAGACTCCATACCGTCTTCCTTGTTGTTCAAAACTCAATACTAGATGTTATCTAGACTCTAGAGAAACTAAATATGCAAACCAAATTAGCAAGCTCTAAGTATTTCTTCATTAATGGGTGCAAAGTATATGATGCAAGAGCTTAAACATGAGCACAACAATTGCCAAGTATCAAATTATCCAAGACATTTTAGAGTTACTACATGTAGCATTTTCCAATTCCAACCATATAACAATTTAACGAAGATGAAACTTCGCCATGAATACTATGAGTAGAGCCTAAGGACATACTTGTCCATATGCTACAGCGGAGCGTGTCTCTCTCCCATAAAGTGAATGCTAGGATCCATTTTATTCAAACAAAACAAAAACAAAAACAAACGGACGCTCCAAGCAAAGTACATAAGATGTGACGGAATAAAAATATAGTTTCGGGGAGGAACCCGATAATGTTGTCGATGAAGAAGGGGATGCCTTGGGCATCCCCAAGCTTAGACGCTTGAGTCTTCTTAAAATATGCAGGGGTGAACCACCGGGGCATCCCCAAGCTTAGAGCTTTCACTCTCCTTGATCATATTGCATCATACTCCTCTCTTGATCCTTGAAAACTTCCTCCACACCAAACTCGAAACAACTCATTAGAGGGTTAGTGCATAATAAAAATTAACATGTTCAGAGGTGACACAATCATTCTTAACACTTCTGGACATTGCATAAAGGTACTGGACATTAATGGATCAAAGAAATTCATCCAACATAGCAAAAGAGGCAATGCAAAATAAAAGGCAGAATCTGTCAAAACAGAACAGTCCGTAAAGATGGATTTTATTAGGCCACCAGACTTGCTCAAATGAAAATGCTAAAATTGAATGAAAGTTGCGTACATATCTGTGGATCATGCTCGTAAATTGGCTTAATTTTCTGAGCTTCCTACAGGGAGGTAGACCCAGATTCGTGACAGCAAAGAAATCTGGAACTGCGCAGTAATCCAAATCTAGTACTTACTTTACTATCAAAGACTTTACTTGGCACAACAAAACTCAAAACTAAGATAAGGAGAGGTTGCTACAGTAGTAAACAACTTCCAAGACACAAATTTAAAACAAAAATACTGGAGTAAAAACATGGGTTGTCTCCCATAAGCGCTTTTCTTTAACGCCTTTCAGCTAGGCGCAAAAAGTGTAACTCAAGTAACATCGAAGGGTGGTGCACCTACAGCGGGGTTTGGAGTTTTCTCAACCATGCATAGTATATTAGATACATAAGTTTCAGCGTCTCCCTTTTCATTAGTCTTGGGCTTGCTACTCTCATCAAACAAATTTTCAGGAACAAGCCAAGCATAGTTATGTTCTAGTGCATCATTCATAGCAAGGAGTTTACATGGTATTGGTGCTTTGATCTCCCCACCATCATTAGTATTATTAGTGTACCTTATTCTATCCATATCCATTTTTTCAAGGAGACCAACAAAATTAGTATGAGAACCAAGCATATTAAATTTAGCAAAGACCTTTCTAGCCTCTCTTGCTAGACCACCAAATTCTCTAAGAAGGGTTTCTAAAACAAAATCTTTCTTTTCCCCCTCTTCCAAATCACCAAGTGTAAGAAACATGTGTTGGATTATAGGATTGAGATTAACAAATTTAGTTTCCAACGAGCGAACTAAATGCGCAGCAGCAATTTCATAAGTAGGAGCAAGTTCTACCAAGTGTCTATCTTCAAAATCTTCAACGGTACTAACATGGGTGAAAAATTCTTCTATATTGTTCCTCCCAATTATAGACCCTTGTCCTACCGGTATGTTCTTTGCGGTAAAATTAAAAGGAAACATGATGAAATAAGTAAAGTAAATGCAAGTAACTAATTTTTTTTTGTATTTTTGATATAGCAAACAAGACAGTAAATAAAGTAAAGCTAGCAACTAATTTTTTTGTGTTTTGATATAATGCAGCAAACAAAGTAGTAAATAAAATAAAGCAAGACAAAAACAAAGTAAAGAGATTGAGAAGTGGAGACTCCCCTTGCAGCGTGTCTTGATCTCCCGGCAACGGCGCCGGAAATTTGCTGCCGGCGCGGAGTTGACGTGGGAGTTAGAAATCTTTGTGGTGTAGCTTTTCTTCGGTTCCCGGCAACGGCGCCGTAAATTTGCTTGATGCGTGTAGTTGACACGTCCGTTGGGAACCACAAGAGGAAGGTGTGATGCGCACGGCGGAAAGTTTCCCTCGATAAGAAACCAAGGTTTAATCGAACCGAGTAGGAGTCAAGAAGCACGTTGAAGGTTGATGGCGGCGGGATGTAGTGCGGCGCAACACCAGAGATTCCGGCGCCAACGTGGAACCTGCACAACACAACCAAAGTACTTTGCCCCAACGAAACAGTGAGGTTGTCAATCTCACCGACTTGCTGTAACAAAGGATTAACCGAATTGTGTGGAAGATGATTGTTTGCAGAGAAAACAATAAAACAAGTATTGCAGCAGATTTGTATTTCAGTATTAAAAGAATGGACCGGGGTCCACAGTTCACTAGAGGTGTCTCTCCCATAAGATAAAAGCATGTTGGGTGAACAAATTACAGTCGGGCAATTGACAAATAGAGAGGGCATAACAATGCACATACATGGCATGATAAGTATAGTGAGATTTAATTGGGCATTACGACAAAGTACATAGACCGCCATCCAACCGCATCTATGCCTAAAAAGTCCACCTTCAGAGTTATCATCCGAACCCCTTCCAGTATTAAGTTGCAAAGCAACGGACAATTGCATTAAGTATGGTGCGTAATGTAATCAACAACTACATCCTCGGACATAGCGCCAATGTTTTATCCCTAGTGGCAACAGACACAGCACAACCTTAGAACTTTCTGTCACTTGTCCTGGTGTCAATGCGAGGCATGAACCCACTATCGAGCATAAATACTCCCTCTTGGAGTTAAAAGCAAAAACTTGGCCAGAGCCTCTACTAGTAACGGAGAGCATGCAAGATCATAAACAACACATATGTAATAACTTGATAATTAACATAACATGGTATTCTCTATCCATCGGATCCCGACAAACACAACATAGAGTATTACGGATAGATGATCTTGATCATGTTAGGCAGCTCACAAGATCCAACAATGAAGCACAATGAGGAGAAGACAACCATCTAGCTACTGCTATGGACCCATAGTCCAGGGGTGAACTACTCACTCATCACTCCGGAGGCGACCATGGCGGTGTAGAGTCCTCCGGGAGATGAATCCCCTCTCCGGCAGGGTGCCGGAGGAGATCTCCAGAATCCCCCGAGATGGGATCGGCGGCGGCGGCGTCTCGGTAAGGTTTTCCGTATCGTGGTTTTTCGCCTCGGGGTTTCGCGACGGAGGCTTTAAGTAGGCGGAAGGGCGAGTCGGGGGCCTGACGAGGGGCCCACACCATAGGGCGGCGCGGGCCCCCCTTGGCCGCGCCGCCATGTGGTGTCGCCACCTCGTGGCCCCACTTCGTATGCTCTTCGGTCTTCCGGAAGGTTCGTGGCAAAATAGGCCCCCGGGTCTTCGTTTCGTCCAATTCCGAGAATATTTCGTTACTAGGATTTCGAAACCAAAAACAGCAGAAAACAGGAACCGGCACTTCGGCATCTTGTTAATAGGTTAGTTCCAGAAAATGCACGAATATGACATAAAGTGTGCATAAAACATGTAGGTATCATCAATAATATGGCATAGAACATAAGAAATTATCGATACGTCGGAGACGTATCAGTCACTATCCTTAAGGTATTTTGTTCTCCCATTTCCTTATAAACTGTTTCTTTGTAGATCCTGCCTCAGCCGACGCCAACCCCCATGTCGTGGAGCATGCGGTTCCGCTGCAAGCCGAAGTTGGCCAGGAGTTCCTGGACAACTTGGCCTCCCGGGGGCGCAAGAACAAAGCTCCAGCCCCTGAGGCCGGCTCCAGCGAAGCTCCCCCCGCCAAGCGCTCCAAGAAGGATGGCGGCGGCAAGCCTTATAGCACGAAGCGGTATCGCAGTCAGATGCCGGTTGCTAGCGGGTAAGCTTCCGGTTTTCTTTCTTTGTCTTTTGGTTGTGATTTCCCTTGTTCCATTGCTTCTTCTAATTTTCTTTTTCTTTTTCTTTCTCAGGCCTGCTCTGAGTCTCACCCGGAGCGCACCGGGCATGAGGCCGAAAGCCTCCGAGGTCGCTGCCAGGACCTCAACTCCTCCTCAACCAAGCCCGGTACCATCCGGTACCGACAAGTGCAGGACGCGCGGCCCCGTAAACTTCTCATCACCGCGCGGAGGAGGATTTCTTTTCCCCTCCAGATACCGAAGACACCAGCGCCAGCAACATCGGCGCCGGAAAGGAAGAAGCGGAGCGGGCGGAACCTCCGGCCCCCTACTCCAAAGAAGAAGAAGAAGAAGAAGGCCACTGCCTCTCCCGCCAAGTCCGTGCCGGAAAATTCCACGCCGGCAAGCCCATCACCGGCCAAGGAAGCGCCGGAAGCTCCTGCGCCATCCAAGGACGCACCGCCACCTCCTCCTTCGGCAGCTCCTACCGGCAAACCTGCTGCCGCCGAGCCAGCTCGCCCGGAAGGCGCCCCTCTCACAGCCCAGCAACTTTCTGCGGTGGTCACGGCGGCGACCGCGCCTCCTTCCGGCTCGCAGACACTAGTGCTGCATGCCGGCCCCGCCGCCGTTGCGGCCAGCGAGAAGGCCTCAGCTCAGCTGGGCCGGATCACTGAGCTCAGCCGCGGCGAGGTCAACTTGGGCCCGCTGCAGGCGTACGCCGAGAAGTAGAACTTGGCTGATTTGTCTCCGGCCACCCGCGGCATGGGCAAGGACAAGCTTCCGGTTGTTGACCCTTCCGGCCCGCGGAGCTCGGCACAACATCTAAGCCGGCTCAAGCGCGCCGTCAAGGAGTTTGACACCGCGTGGCATGACGTCAGCGGCAATGTGGTGGTAAGTTCCACATCCAAACCCTTTTATTGTTTCAACAATGCCGGTTTTCCATCTCTCAGCTTATAGATATATCCTCGTAGTCCCCGAGTTTCGGGTTAAGTACGCAGTTCTTAGTGCGAAACTTTGCTGAAACCAGAAACCGGCATAGCCAGTCCCCGAGTTTCGGGTTGAGCACGCAGTTCTTAGCGCGAAACTTTGTTGAAACAAAAAGCCGGCATAGCCAGTCCCCGAGTTTCGGTTTGAGCACGCAGTTCTTAGCGCGAAACTTTGTTGAAACAAAAAGCCGGCATAGCCAGTCCCCGAGTTTCGGGTTGAGCACGCAGTTCTTTGCGCGAAACTTGCTTGAAACAAAAAAGCCGGCATAGCCAGTCCCCGAGTTTCGGGTTGAGCACGCAGTTCTTAGGGCGAAACTTTGTTTGACACAAAAATCCGGCATAGCCTTACCAGAATCTTTCACTTGGATAGGGCACCCTGGACAGCCGGAAGCAGCTCTTGGAAGAGCTTATGTGGGAGCACCGGTTCCTTTCCGAGGCCCACAGCAAGTGCCAAGTGGAGTTTCCATCTTCTGCCTCTTTTCGTACCGGTTGCTTTTGATAATGTATTCACAAGTTCTTTGTACAGCTGCCCTTCCGGAAGCATCCTCTGAGGACCTCTCCACCCAGCTCTCTGCGCTTAAAGGTACAATTTTCTTGCTCATTTTATTTTCCCTCTTTTGAATATACCGGTTTCCTTTTGTTTAACGTTTGTTCTTCCGGATTACAACTGAAAAGGAGCAGCTCGCCCTCGAGCACCGCAAGGCCCTGGACGCTCAGGAGAAAATCTCTGCTGAGCTGAAGGACAAGCTTGTGCAAGCTGAACTCCGGCACTCGCGGGAGCTCAAGGAGGCCCAGGCTGCCGCTGAAACCAAGCTGGACGAGTCGCTGAAGGACTTTACCGATGCCAGTGCACAGCTGCGGAAGGAGCTGGAGGAGGAGTCCCGGCTGCTGAAGGAGGCGCGGGACCGGAACACCGTGCTTACATCGGACCATGCTGAGTATGACCGGTTGGTCATTCAGGCCGATGCGCTGGCCCTCAGTAAGGCTCTTTTCTTTTCTTTTTGCTTATAAGCTTATACCTTCCGGCAGTATATCCTTATGCCGGTTCCTTTTTTCTTTCTTTTTCTTTCCTTGCAGAGCTTTTCCCGGAGTCTCAGCCCCACGCGTACAAGAAGGTAGCAGAGCGTAGGGCTGAGCAAGCTCTCAGCAACCCGGATGCACCCTGGGACACCTACGACCATCTTGTTGCACTGGTCGCTCGGATTTCCCACATGAGGGCTGTGGACCGGCATCTGGTCGATCTGCCGGATGTGGCCATGCAACTCTTCAAGGTCCTGTGGCCTGGGGAAGCGCCACCGGGGAACCTGATGCTCCTCTCCAATCGTCTGAAAGACGCCGGCAAGAGGTTCAGCGATTGGCGACGCTCATCTTCCCGTGCCGGAGCTGACGCAGCGCTCCGCGTTGCCTGCTCTTGGTACGAGGAGCTGGACCTCGATGCCCTCCACAGCTTGCGCGGCGGTGCGCCTACCGACACCGATCCTGCCTTGACTGCCAAGCGCAAGGACCGCGCGTACCGGATTGCCGAGTCCGCTCCTACCAGCACCTTCATCCCTCCTCCTGCTGACTTAGCGGATGAGATATCTGATGACGAGGAGGAGGAGGATGTCGGCGAGGATGAGGAGGAGGCTCCTGAAGACGACGCCGTCCCAGATCAAGCCCCCGCTGCCTGAAACATGTTACTTTGTTTGCTTGCTGCACCTGTTGTCTCAAAACAATGCCCGTTAAGTTCACCCTCGGTATGCCGGGGTGTTTGATGTAAGATAATACTCCGAAGTTCTTTTGGTTGTGCTACACTTTATTATGCCGGTATCTTATATTATATACCGGTAACTTATTAAGTTATGTTGGTATGCTACCTTAGGAATTTGTCTTTGTTGTTTTGCTTTGATCTTGCACAGTGAAGATTCCAGAATTGTTTCCGCATCCAATCTGATGCACACTTGGTTCTTTTGCTTTGGCTCTGCCTACCTCTCTGGGTTTTTTGGCGTATGAGTCACAAAGTTATTTTGCCAAGCAAGCACTTTCATGAACTTAGAAAAATTCGAATTTTTCACAAAAAACCGGTACAACCGGGGTTAGCTAAACTTTCCTCGGATTACTTGTTTTCGATTTCCCTTCAGATTTTTCACGTGTTTGGGTCCTTCCGGTTTATCTTGCTTGCCATGAAGCCGGGTTTCGGACAGCAGCAAAGTCGAAGACTCCGGTAAGTTTAGCACGTTACTGAACCGGAAAATAAATTGTCCAACAACCAAACCGGTATACTGAAAAAATAAACATATTGCATGCAATTCCGTTAGAGGCAGTCCCCGAGTCTCACTCGAGCTGCCGGTATCTTTTATTCATAGCAAACTAGCAGTGCTACCCACGCATTTGCGCGGCTAGATTTATTCCAATGATGTAATACAAATTTTTCATTTTCTTGGTATGATAACTGTTGAAGAATAATAAAAAAATACAATAGCTTGGATATGTCGATGAGAAAAGTGTTGATATTGTGTTAGACAATTTTTTATGCAGCTCTTCATGTTGTAACCATATACATATTGTTTACTCTGTGCCCTTTTGTTTGTAGTATCAATATATGTAGATAAATTTTAATTTAAGTATGTATAAAAAATATTGAATATAAGTAATTAAAACTCGTATGTGACATTGTAAGAACATTTTGAATTTTTTAGCATTAAATATAATTGTTTCGAAAATTCTATCTTCTACAAAATTTGTAGTGTCTCTCTTGCACTTCTTATCATCCGTGGGTGCCTTTTGTTTTACATTTATGGGAAATTTCAATAACAATCAAATATTAGAATTGATGTCT
>NC_061514.1:210954623-210975273 GCF_022539505.1 Lolium rigidum
ACAAATGAAAGGTCTGCTAAATTGGTACAAGGGTTACATAAAACATGAAAACGCCAAAGACTATATCTATGCGGAAGTTAAATATGTGCATCACTTCAAACGTTACCGGGTACAAATTCCTCCGAGTGAATTGTTCCAGACTGTTCAATCTGCGCGAGCTCGACAAATCTATCATCGCTTGCTACGTTCGTAAGTGATTTATTAATTTCTACCCCATCTCGTTCATTGCCTCGCACTATATATATATATATATATATATATATTGTCCTAACTATCTTGTTGTGTACGCTATATATTATGCGGAATGAAGAAGCGGGAAATGCGAATAAGGAACATCCATGATGTTGGGTTCATTGACCCACACATCGTTAATTCATATGTGTTAGAACACCACCCCGCCGACGTGGAGGAAGACTCGTGGCGGTTTATTAGAAAACAAGCAAGAGAAAAGTGATATTCTATTTTCTTACCATTTTGGGTGAGTGTTTCTGCCTTGAGCACATTCTCTTTTGTTTACTCCATGCATGGTATGTGGCTAATCGATGAGTTATGCATGATCTGTGCATGTATCGTGTCCGCAGGTTCCACTGGATTCTTATGGTAATTAAAGTTCAGACCTCCTCGCTTCTCGTCCACGACTCTCTGAATATGGATCCGGCGCTTTGGGGCGACATGAGAAAAATGATGCAAAAGTAATTATTTTCATTTATTTGCGCTCTATATCGATCGGCCTATTTCGTTCATCATTTCCTAATATCAAGTAACTAATTAATAACTCTCTTGTTTATTTAATTTTCTTTGCCTCGTAGGGTTTGGAGACGGTTCGTAGATACCAAGGTCGGTGAATTCAAAAAAGAGCTACATTTTAAAATGGCAGTGCCGACGACCGGGGATACTCAGCCACCGGGGACCAATCTATGTGGATACTATGTTTGTGAGAGGATCCGGAGATACCGCAATGAGCGGGACCAGACGTGTGAGAACAACATCCTGAGGAATAACCTCGCTTCCGACCACTTCAAGAGGAACTAGCTGGATGGTTGGCGAGGGAAGTCATCGATCCTAGAGGAGAACACTATTACGATGACGTAGATCTTTATGTGCACCGGAATTTGTAACTAACTTGTTCAAAATTGTATATGGTCATCCGATATTGAATATATATTGTATATGGTCATCCGATATTGAATATATATTGTATATTCCTCTTGAATTCTTTTTGGTTCTAATTTCAAATTTGTTTGAAATTGTACATTCATATGCATGTATGTATACAGTACCGTAGAATATGTGAAACTCCTTCAAAATTAAAACCCAAAAGAAATAAAATAATACAAATTAAAAAGAAACCAGATTTAGGGGGAGGGGGCTAAACCCTAAACCTCGCGGAGGCCTTTAGTCGCGGTTGGCCAGAAGAACCGCGACTAAAGGTCCTCCGCCCTGGCGCTCGCCTGCGGCCCACGTGTATGGGCCTTTAGTCGCGGTTCGTAAGGAACCGCGACTAAAGGGGGGGCCTTTAGTCGCGCTACTTTGGTCGCGGTTGGGCCACCGCGACTAATGGCAGTTGCCAACCGCGACCAAAGCCCCTTTTTCCACCAGTGTTGTACATAAAGAATATCCACTCAATTTATCATGGATTAATTAGATAAATTCCATTGGAATATACATTATTTTATATGTTCTTATTATAAAAGACAATAATTTAGACTATCAAAAAGGCTAAACTTCCATCTGAAGTGATTGTCAAGATCTCTCAGAGAGACTCGTTACCAAAAACAGAATTTTGGTATATGCAAATAATTTTGATTAAGGTATCGCCATGCTCCGTCAGTGGTGATCATTGTATGTAGAAAAAATTAATATTTTTCATCTGTTGCCATAAATACAGAAGAAGGGACTGAAAAAGTTAGACAATCACCAAGAGAAGGACAGGGAGGGAAGAAGATATAACACATGGAAGGATTGAGGAATATAACAGCCACTGATGTGAAAGGAGAGCAGCTTCTGCTCTTCGCCGGAGATTTCTGCCGAACATGGAATCGACATATATTCAGGCTCCAAATTTCTCGCCGCCACATGACATTGCATATGCGGGGCACTTTCGGTTACCATGGCAAGAAATACGTGGCGATTGCCTACTTAAACAGCTCGGCGTCAGATTCATGTTGGCCAAGGCGTACTATCACTGCCAGCAATGGTCGATGAGTACCAAGGGCACTGTTGGTTCATCCCATGCAAATAGATCAGGATTAGTTGCCAGCGTTTCATCAGCGCTTGCGAATCGGCACCTTGCCGTATCTCCCGCCGGTGATTCGTTCATGTAGGTAACCAATCAGCGTCGACTAATCCGATGTTAGCTTCCTCTGTTTTTTGAATGACTCGTCATCAGGTTCCTGTTGGCCAAGGCCTAAAGTCTCTGACAACGAAGATGGTTGATTATGTGTGTATCCATCTGCTCGCGCACCATCAGTCTGCATGTGGACCCCAAATGGCCCGTCGACTTCTTGCTGCCGTCCGGGATGTGGCTTGCTTGGAGAATTCTGTTCGCCGCCTTACTCATGCCGCGATTGATGAAACTATGCGATGTGTGCATCTGAGAGATGATATCAAATTTGGCCATGCCACCAAGATCCGACGTGATATTCAGATCGGATGGGTTGTTCTAGCGAATCGTCCTGTATAAATATTATTTCTATTAACCCTCGTATGATTAAAAATAGATTAATTTTATTTCTAGTTTAACACGACTATACAATGATCTAAAAAAGAAGGATCTGTATGAAGGACGTACCAAATTATGAATGTACATGTAAAACCTTACCTCGTGCACATGCGAAGGCGCAGCAGCCTCGGCGAGAGCACATGCCACAATATATTATTGCCCATGAAAGGAGGAGTCTGAGTAGGTTACGATTTGTTTTCGTGAACCGTTTCTTTATATAGACCCAAATCGTTATATCTTACCGGCCATGAAATCAGGGATTTGCTTCGGTTACGTTTTCTTTTGGCGAATCGTTTTCTTGTGACCCAACTCGTTAAATCTGAGCCATGCGTTAGCTTTTGTACTATTCTAGCCGCTCATTGTTTGTTGTTTTAATTATAAAATAGATAGATAAGGTATAAAAAAGGAACTTCTTACCGCACATCTTCAGGAATAGAAAGGACGCAACAAAGCTATGTTTCATGGATGCTTGGTTTCATCTCCGGACCTGTCCGGCTTTCCTTTCTTCGATTCATGTGCATCGATCAAGTAGTAGGCATCATTGTGCAGAGCCTTGCTCACAATGAATGGCCCTTCCCACGGAGGTGAGAGTTTGTGGCGCCCCTCAGTGCGCTGCACTAGGCGTAGCACCAGGTCCCCTTCCCGGAACACTCTCGGGTTAACCTTCCGGTTATGATAGCGTCTGAGGTTTTGCTGGTATATGGCTGTTCTTGCCAAAGCTAGCTCCATTGCTTCCTCGAGCAGGTCCACATCGTTTTCTCGTGCCTCTTTTACCTCTTCTTCGGTATAGAGCTGAACCCGTGGTGAGTCATGGATAATGTCGGTCGGTATCACGGCCTCTGCCCCATAGACCATGAAGAATGGAGTGTATCCGGTAGACCGGTTCGGTGTCGTTCTTATGCTCCACAGCACTGATGGTAACTCATCGAGCCAGCATCCCGGTGTCTTTTCGAGTGGTTCAATGAGTCTTGGTTTTATACCGGAAAGCACCAGCGCATTTGTTCTTTCCATTTGGCCATTGCCTTGCGGGTGTGCCACTGAACACAAATCCAACCGGATATTGTTATCCTCACAGAATCGCTTAAACTCTCCTTGGGCAAAGTTTGTCCCATTGTCAGTAATAATGCTATGCGGGTATCCATACCGCAAGATAACATCCTTCAAAAATTTAACCGCCGTGTGCCCATCACATTTTGCGATAGGTTTCACTTCAAGCCAATTGGTGAATTTATCCACCATCACTAGGATGTGGGTCATGCTTCCCCTTGCAGTTTTGAACGGGCCAACCATATGAAGGCACCAAACAACGAATGGCCAAGTTAACGGTATGGTTTTCAGACCGGATGCCGGGGTATGGTTTTGCTTGGCGTACCTCTGGCACCCATTGCATTTCCGTACCAGATCCTCGGCATCTTCCAGTGCAGTGGGCCAATAGAACCCATGCCGGAACACTTTTGCCACCAGCGCCCTGGACGAGGCGTGATGCCCGCATTCTCCTTGGTGAATTTCCACCAGCATTTCTTTTCCCTCTTCCGGTTCCACACATCTCTGAAGGACACCGGTAACACTTATCTTGTATACCTCGCCGTTGATGATGGTATAAGCCTTGGATCTCCTCTGGATCCTTCTTGACTCTGTTTCGTCAACTGCCAAGTGCCATTGATCAGGAATTCCTTAATAGGTTCAACCCAAGTTGGTGCTTTTCGAACCGTAAACATCGGTACATCTATCTCCATGCTATCCACCAGCATTGTTTCTTCCGGTTTTGATCCCGAAGTCCCCGAGTTTGCCGGAACAGTCCCCGGGTTTCCTTCGTCAATATCCATTGGCACAACACGTGATTCCGGTACGAAAATTGATTCAGATTCCGGACATGGTTTGATTGACGGTGCCCTTAGGTGAGCCAAAGCTATTCAGGGAGGAATTTCTTGCCTGGACAGCCCAGCTTGGATAAAGCATCCGCGGCTTCGTTTTCTGTACGCGGTACATGGTGAAACTCACACCCTTCAAAGAATCTGGCAATCTTTTGCACATGAAACCGATACGAGGCCATGTTGGCATCTTTTGCGTCCCAATCTCCGGAACACTTTTGTACGACAAGATCCGAGTCGCCGTAGCAAATGATCCGGTGTGCACCGATTTCTTTTGCGACCTTGAGTCCATGGATCAGAGCTTCATATTCGGCGACATTGTTCGATGCCCTGAAATGTACTTGCAGAACATACCGGAGATGATCTACCTTAGGTGAAGTGAGAACCACACCGGCACCCAGACCCTCCTTCAGTTTGGATCCATCAAAGTGCATCTTCCAGTAGTCTATCTTTTGTTCCGGCGGCTTGTATTGCATTTCCGCCCAATCGACCAGGAAATCAACTAAGGCTTGCGATTTTATGGCATCCCTCCTTTCGTATACCGGTACGTAAGGTGACAGCTGAATTCCCCATTTTGCAATCCTGCCGCTAGTATCCTTGTTGCACATGATGTCTGAGATAGGTGTCTCACTCACCACTTTCATCGGGTGCTCCTCGAAGTAATGTTTGAGCTTTGTGGCGGCCATGAACACGCCGTAGGTCATTTTCTGGAAGTGATGGTAGTTTTGCTTTGAGAGGGAGAGCACCTCGCTCAGGTAGTATACCGGCCTCTGCACGGTTTTTCCTTCCTCTTCTCTTTCTACCACAACCACAACACTCACGACCCAGTTCGTTGCTGCTATATACAACAGCATGGGTTCCTTTCCAAAGGCGAAGCCAATACCGGCGCAGTGGCTAGCATCGTTTTTGGCTCTTTAAACGCTGCGTCTGCCTGAGGGGTCCAGACGAAGGTATCGGATTTTCTCATTAAAGCATATAGCGGCAATGCTTTTTCTCCCAACCGGCTAATAAACAGGCTCAGCGATGCCAAGCTTCCGGTAAACTTTTGCACATCCTTAAGATCTTGCGGTATGGTCATTCTCTCTATGGCTCTTATTTTTACCGGGTTAACCTCTATATCGCGGCTTGATACCAGAAAGCCAAGCAATTTGCTGGTAGGGACACCGAAGGTACACTTTGCCGGATTAAGTTTCATCCGGAATCTTCTCAAGTTGTCAAATGTTTGCCTCAGATCATCGATCAAGGTCTCTTTTACCTTAGTTTTTATCACAACATCATCCACATAGACTTGCACGTTTTTACCGATTTGATCAAAAAAGCACTTTTGCATACGGCGCTGGTACGTTGCACCAGCGTTGTGCAAACCGAAAGGCATAGTAACATAGCAATAAGCCCCATGCGGGGTAATGAACGCAGTCTTTATTTGATCTTCCTTTTTGAGGCGGATTTGATGGAAACCGGAATAAGCATCCAGAAAAGACAACAATTCACAACCAGCAGTAGAGTCGATCACCTGATCAATCCGGGGCAAACGGAATGGATCCTTTGGGAACGCTTTGTTCAGGTTGGTGTAGTCAATGCACATGCGCCACACCTTTGGAGCTTTGGGGTCCTCCTCTTTTTTCTTCTCGACCGGCACCGGATTGGCCAGCCACTCGGTATGTAGCACCTCCACGATGAAACCAGCAACCAGCAACTTTGTTACTTCTTCTCCTATGATTTTCCTCCTGTCTACAGCGAACCGGCGTAAAGGTTGTCTCACCGGCTTCGCATCCTTCCGGACATTTAAAGAGTGCTAAGTCAGCTCCCTCGGAACACCCACCAAGTCATCGGTAGACTAGGCGAAGATATTCCGATTCTCACGGAGGAAGCTGACGAGCGTGCTTTCCTATGCCTCATTCAGGTCGGCACCGATACGAACAGTACGCTCTGGGTATGCCGGATCCAGCACGATGTCCTTTGTTTCTTTTGTTGGCTTGAATGCTGGTGTGCCCAAGTTTCCGCTCATCGCCGCTAAGCTCAGCTGCGAGGACTGAGCCAGCGCCACAGGAGTTTGCATTCTTTTCTTTTCCTCCGCTATCACCAGCGATTCCGGCAAGTTTGATCCGGCAGAAGCGGTTTCCAGTGAGACATTGTAATTTCCCACCACAGTTAAGGGTCCACGAGGTGCCGGCATTTTCATCTTGAGATACGCGGTGTGAGTGGAGGCCATGAACGCCGCCAATGCCGGTCTCCCCAGCAGTGCATGGTAAGGGCTGTCCAAATCCACCACTTCGAACAGAAGGTTCTCGACCCGGCAATTGTCACGTCCTCCAAAGGACACGTCCACCCGGACTTTTCCCATAGGAGAGCAGGACAAGCCCGGAACAATCCCGTGAAAAGTTGTGTGGGTTAGCTGCAGCATGTTCTCTGTGATGCCCAGCGTCCGCATTGTGTGCCGGTACATTATGTTTATGCTGCTCCCATTGTCTATCAGCACTTTGCTGAATTTGACTCTTATCGTTGGCTCATGCATGATTGGATCCACAACTAATGCATAACCACCCGGATTTGGCATTATCTTTTGGTGATCTTTGAACGACCAGGTGATTTCCTGATCTGACCACAACATGTATTTTGGAACTGCCGTCGTAACCGCGTTCACTTCCATGGAACGGCGATGCATACTTTGCTTGTCTGTGGGCTCAGTGACGAACACGACACAACACAGGTGTGGGTCTAGGTAAACATTCCGGCCCAGAGGTGCCGGCGGTGGTGCTTGGTCATTGCCATTTCCCACCTGGTGCACTTCTTGCTGCTGCTGCTGGTTTGGCTGAGGCAGCACCGGTTGCGCATTTGCACCGGTAAGCGGTGGTGGTGGCGGTAACCTCCCGGAACCTTGATTTCCGGCATCTTTCATCGTGCCTCTCTCCATCAACCTCTTGGTCCAGGAGCAATCTTTTGTCAAATGGTTTGCCGGTCTCGCCGGATTTGGCGTGTGCCACCGGCACAGTTGATCCATTGCGGATTCCATGGTGTATCTATCTTCATTTTGCCACGGCTTCTTTTCAACCCATTGCTTTTTTGGACCCGCCCACGGCTACAATCCTGTTTTTTTCTCTGGCTTCCGCTAGCGCCGGAATGATCCTGCACCGCGACCACTTGCTGCGGACCATATCTTCGATCCGGGAAATCTTCCTTTCTTTTGTTGTTCCGGTTATCCCGGTACTGATCTTGACGTGGCTGGCTCGTTTGTGCCGGCTGAGCCTGAACCGCCGGTTGCATTGGATCTCCCAATGCGTAGCTATCTGCTACACGTATCATTTCTGCCAGAGTCGTTGGCATATTTCTCTGCAGCTTTTGCCACAGCGGTGAACCTCTTCTGCACCCATTGCAAAGAGAGAATTCCTTATTTGACACTGGTCAAAAATTTGGTTCCCTATTTGGCCCCGGAAAAGTTTTTCTTCCCTATTTGTCATTCTAACTTGATTTATTTCCTTATATGACACTCTAGTTCATTTTGAGCTCTAACGGTGTCAACTACGAACGTGAAAAGACGTTGTTACCCCTCGTGCATTATGTGGCCAAAAATTATTTATAGAACAAAATAGAGGCAGCTACGCGATGGATCCTTTCCATCATGCAGCCTATGCAGATGCGGGGACTCGTCCAGGTCATGCAGAGCTGGCATGTGGTATTTTTAAAAAATAGAACACGTTGTAAAAGGCTTAAAGAAGCTGATTTTAATTACAAAATTGTGATGTACTGATGGCAGCAGCCTTAAACATGTAGTGAACTACTAAGTATACTGTATCTTTATTCCTGCATTAGAAAACCGCCGTGAAAACAATATTTGCTTTATTTATGATGCAACATTTGTTCAAGAAATGTTTGCTGCCTTGCGGTGCGTCCAAGCTTCTGTAGTTTCTTAGGTCCGCCGCTGCGAGTAGCTGTATACGGCTGGATCGGTCGGTGAGGTGTTGCTCCACGCAAGAAATAGCAAAGCAAAGCGGTCGGCAGCAAGCTAGAACGCGCGCGGGAGCGAGCTTGGCATGAGTGCATCAAAGCTTGCTATGTAGACGCGGGGAGCGAGCTTGTCATGAGCGCATCAGCTAGCTTGCCATGCACACGTGCGTGCGGTCGAGCTGCTGCTTAATGCGTGGTGACAGTGTGCGCCCTTGTCGAGCTGCTGCTTAATGCGTGGTGGCAGTGTGGCACTGCGCACACTGGGACGTGGTGGCAGGGTTCGGAACGTCTAATGGCAAAGGGGCATGTTCACAAGATTTTGGGCTTTTTCTTCCAGCGTGGATTATCATTTAAGGACAAGGGTAAGTTGGTCCAAGAAAAACAAAACTAAAGGCACACACTAACAGAAGTAACATTAGTGTCATATAAGGAAAGAAATCAAATTAGAATGTCAAATAGGGAAGATTTTTTTTCCCAGGGCCAAATAGGGAACCGAACTTTTAGCCAGTGTCAAATAAGGAATTCTCTCCATTGCAAAACCAAGCAATAGCCTGCCTCGATTACTCCTTCACAGGAGTTTCTCGTGGAGTTCCACCGGGTCAGGTAATCACGGTCTGTTTCATTGGAGCGCTGCTGGCATAGAGCGAGTTGCTGCGGTCTGTTTGCCTCCGGTATGTGCTGCTGAAGTTGCTCACGAAAGCTTCCTCAAAGTCCAGCCAACCATTTATGCTTCCCTTTGGCAAATTGTTTATCCAAATTCGTGCCGGTCCTACCAAGAAGGACGGTATGATTCTCACGGCCCAACGCCGGTTTCCTCCGCCTGTGGCGGTACCTCTGCCGCCAGCGACGTACACTGCGGTCACATAGTCCGCAAGCCAATCTTCCGTCTTAGTGGTGCCATCATATGTTTTCGTATCACGGGGCAACTAGAAGTTGTGAAGCGGTGGTTCTTCTCTCATGATCCGCAGACCAAAGCACTTTGGAACTGGAGGACCCTCAGCTTCAATTATCTCGGAAAGATGCACTCTGTCCAGCCTGTGCCTCGCATCCTGGTCTGGCAGGAGTCTTTCTCCAACTCGTTCACCCAATGGGTTCCGGTAAGCTTCGACCCTTTCCATTCCAGAATCAGCTTCATCGGAATAGTCCGGTACCGCGGCTCTTGCCTGCCGGTACCTTGGTGGTGGCATTTCATCTTCAACATATGCTGCCCTTGCAGCTTGATAATTTTGCCCGGTTTCACCTCTACCGGCATAAGCGTTTCCGGCATAGCCTTTTCCGGCATAGCCACGAGCTGCCCCTTGGCTTTTTCTGCCGGCATCATGTTGCCCGGCCTGTTGTTTTCCGGCAAGTACCGGATCATACACAGTCATTTGCTGCGCATTTGCCTCTTTTTCTCTTCTTTTGTCCGGATGGGGGGACGATGCCTGCCCATGGGACTTGCTTCCGGCATTTCTTGCCAAACGCACTGACTTCGATGCCGCAGCTGCTTGGTTCGCCCTAGCAAGCTCAGCATTTTGCTCTTGTATCATTTCTAGCAATTCTCTAACTCGATCTTGTTGTTTTGCTAGAGCACCGCCGGTAAGCAAATCACACATTTCTACCGCAGCCTTAGCAGCTTTTATTGTTTTGTTCGGGCTGCTGTACTTAGGTTTCTCTACGATGCTCAAGGATGCCGATGTACTTTTCTGGCAAGAACTTCCCGGCGCAGATCCTGATCTAGATTGCGAGCTCTCACTAGTAGGAAAAGCCTCATCAGTGGCGCACCAAAAATGGATTCTGTGGCGCATGGGAGGTGCGCCACAGAAACGTCGCCACAAAAATAAGGTTTCTGTGGTGCACCTTCCCATGCGCCACAGAACTAAGGTTTCTGTGGCGCACTTGTTCTTAGGTGCGCCACAGAAAAGCGTGCGCCACAGAATTGCTTCTTAGTGCGCCACAGAATTTTCTTGTATTATACACGATTTTGTGCTGCCTGCTATACATATGCGGTTTATACACAGCAATACGGATACACAATACGGATACACAGGTTATATACGGCAACATTCGGATATAATATAAATATCATGTACATTGCACGGATATAACATAGACATCATCATCACATTACTTAGAGCCCGATCGAGATACATATATAGTGGCAAGTGTCAAATGTTTTGCATACAACTCTTAATTCATACAAAATTCACAATTTCGAGATACAAAGTAGTCTTCATCCGGTTCCTCCTTTGCTCCGTCATCTCTACCCACCAGGCTCGCTTGCATCGGGGTCCTTCATCCAGTTCCTACTATGATGAAAATGGAAGAAAGTGAGACCAACAAGTCCGATGCACAAGAGAAATGGAATAAATGCCTCATACATTGTTGGTCAACACAAATATTAACATTCGGGGACGGTGTAAGTGAGACCAAGTCCGATGCACAAGAGATTGATATTTGTGCTATCTTACCAGAGCTCACTTACGCCGCCCCGAGTGTACGGTGACCAAACATTTTAATCGTCGGCATTTTGAAAATGTCAAAGCAAATGGAATGACAAAATGGAATAAGTGCCTCATACATTGTTGGTCAACACAAATATTCACATTTAGGGATGGCGTAAGTGAGACCAAGTCTGATGCACAAGAGATTGATATTTTTGCTATCTTACCAGGCTCACTTACGCCACCCCCAAGTGTACGGTGACCAACATTTTAATCATCGGCATTTTGAAAATACCAAAGCAAATGGAATGACAAGGGCCTCATACTTTGTTGGTCGAAACAAATATTAACATTCCGGGACGGAGTTAGCGAGCCGGTAGGATGCACAAGAGATTGATATTTGTGCAATCACACGAGGCTCACTAACACCGCCCCGAGTGTACGGTGACCAAGCATTTTAATCATCGGCATTTTGAAAATCTCAAAGCAAATGGAATGACAAAATGGAATAAGTGCCTCATACATTGTTGGTCAACACAAATATTAACATTTAGGGATGGTGTAAGCGAGGCCAGGTAGGATGCACAAGAGATTGATATTTGTGCTATCTTACCAGGCTCACTTACGCCACCCCCGAGTGTACGGTGACCAAACATTTTAATCATCGGCATTTTGAAAATCTCAAAGCAAATGGAATAACAAAATAGAATATGTGCCTCATACATTGTTGGTCAACACAAATACTTTGCAGAAGGGCCCCCTTTCCCCGGTCGGCGTTCCGTCAACGGGTGCTTGACGACACAACAACGCCGATCTGCATCTCCGGCGCAGAACCACGCCGGTCCCTCGTCTGTCCAGCTGAACGAGTCCTTGATGCAAAGACCGTGCCGGCCTGCCCAGCATTATGCCGGGCCGTGTTGCCGCGCTTCAAGCCGTGTGTCCCGCGCCCGCATCGTTCGCCTTCTTGCCCGGTGAACCAATAGGCTGATCGTTGGAATAAGGAAACCGATGACAGCCGGTCGCAAGATTAAATTGCGATCGGCCGTCATCGGCTTCCTTATTCCAACGATTAGTCTATTCGTTCACCGGGCAAGAAGGCGAAGAGTGCAGGGCGCATGATCGACACGGCCCGAAGCGCGACAACGGGGTCGGCATGATGCTAGGGAGGCCGGCACCGTCTTGGCATTAAGGACTCGTTCACGTACTGGACGGCGAGAGAAGAAAAGTGATGTTGCGCCGGAGAGGCATGTCGGCGTTGTTGTCTCATCAAGGACTCGTTCACGGAACGGCGGCCGTGGAAAGGGGGCTCGTCTACAAAGTATATTGCGGCGTATAGGTGACCAAACATTTTAATCATCGGCACTAAAATGGAAGAAAGGCCAATGCAATTAAGAAGTAGCTAGTATGAACTAAATGGAATGCCTCATACTTTGTTGGTCGAAACAAATATGAACATCCCGGGATGGCGTTAGTGAGGCCAGGTAGGATGCACAAGAGATTGATATTTGTGCCATCACACCAGGCTCACTAGCGACACCCCGGAGTGTACGATTGACCGAACATTCTAATCATCGGCACTAAAATGGAAGAAAGAGCCAAGTGGTATCAACTAAATGGAATGCCTCATACTTTGTTGGTCGAAACAAATATTAACATCCAGGGATGGAGTAAGTGAGGCCAGGTAGGATGCACAAGATATTGATATGTGTGCCATCACACCAAGCCTCACTTGCTCCACCCCCGAGTGTACGAGTGATCGACCAACCATCTAATCATCGACAAGTACAAAAACACCACCAAACCAAGCAACCATGGTGACATAAGTCAAGATGCACAAACACACATAGCATGCATGGAGCAGATGCTCCAAAGGGATTATTCATCACTTGGTATATAGACCAAGTGATGCTGGCAAAAGAGAGGCCAATCAAGAACCAAGTAAATCCAAGTAAGTGATAGATATGCCTAAACAAGCAACAACACATAGCATATCCCAGCTAACCGGATGAGACAAGTCTTGGTAGCCAACTTAATCACCTAGCACCACCTAGCCTTTTAAAACCATCAGAAACAGTCCTTTTTCTTCAAAGGATACCACAGTGGCATTCATTTACATGATCCCCTACTGTGGATATCTCTATTTTCATCAAAGCCAACAAGAAATAGATCATAAGGCATCAATTAAGGAGGCAACCAGGGACAAAGGCATCAATTGGGGTAATGTTAAAATGTTTGTCTCCATATTTGGGAGAAATTTTTAATATTGGAGTCTAGCTAATGGAAATCAAGAACTAGTCTTGATCTCCAAATGGTGATTAGAGGGAATTTATTCATCTTAAGCAACATTAGGGACAAATGGGATCATGCAAGGGACTTGGGTCATTTGGATCATAAGGCATCAATTAAGGAGGCAACCAGGGACAAAGGGAAACATTTGATGATCCATTATCATAGGCAACAAAGCAACAACTTTTCCCCTCTAATCTAGCTAGAGTCCTTAAAAGAAATCCATCATAAGCATGGTCAAATACACATATATAGCATGGGGCAGATGCTCCAAAGGGATTATATATTCATCACTTGGTAATTTGGAGAGCAAACAAGCAAGTAGCCATAACACTCAATCCAATAATATAGTAATTTGGATCATAGGGCATCAATTAAGGAGGCAACCAGGATACCACGAGTAGCATAGTAGCATACCATAAGCTCACAAGAATCCATCATTTTCTTCACAAGGATACCACGAGTAGCATACCATAGTAGCATTTCATGCATTTAAATGAACCAAGTAGCATCAAAACCAACCAAATGTCCAACTAGCAAGCAATACCAAGTGAGCAAGTCTTCATTACCTTGTACAGGTTCGGACAAGGATTTATAGAACAAGTACGAGAGGCGAGAGGCAGAGGCATAGACAATTTCTATAAGCATATAGAACACTCCAATTTCTATAAGCATAGACAATTTCATTGTCACATCTTTCTATAAGCATCACTAGCGAGCAGCAGCAATGCATATGAACACCATATACAGGTACGGTTCAGAACAATTTCATTGTCACATTGTACAGGTTCGAACAACATATAGAACACTCCAATAAGCATCACTAGCAGACGCAGCAATGCATATGAACACCATATGAAGCAAAACGATTAGGGGCAATGCATCCAGAGCAACAGCAGCAATACATCCGGAGCGAGCATTTCGTCGAGCACGTTGTGCTCGCGCGGGGAGGAAGAGGGAGGGGAGGGGAGGAAGAGGGAGGGAGCTCACCGACGACAACAACGGTTGTGGAGGAGCTCACCGACGACGACGGCAAGGGTGGAGGTCGCGGCGGCTCCTCCACCTTGACGCGACGGCGGCCCCTCCTCGCGGCGGCCCCTCCTCGCCGTAGCGGCAGCCTGTGCCGCAGGTGGCGGGGATGGGAGGAGCGTGGCGGCAGGCGGCCCTCGCGTAGGAAGGCGGCGGCGACGGCGACGGCGATGGCGACGACCATGGCGGCGCGCGGTGAGGAGAGGGGAGAGGGAGAGGCGCGCGGTGACGGATCGGAGGTGAACAGGCGTGGGCGGGGGAGGGCACGGATGATATAGCTAAGTTCCCTTAGTTCCGTGGCGCACCGGAACAAGTGCGCCACGGAATCAACTACTTCCGTGGCGCACCAAAGCAAGTGCGCCACGAAACAGTAATTCTACGTGGCGCGGCGCACCGCGTGCGCCACGTAAATACGTACACCGATAATTGGGGGTGACAGGTTGTGGGGCCCGCCAAGTTTTTGTGGCGCATGGTCGGTCGCTGCGCCACAAAATTAAGCAATTTCTGTGGCGCACCGAGCTCTGTGCGCCACAAAATAACTTTCTGTGGCGCACTCAAAACGGTGCGCCACAGAACTAAGCTTCGCCTATAAGGGTTTTCCTACTAGTGTCTAAGCCGGTTTTCCGGCACTCTAGCTGGCTGAGCGATAACAGAAGCAAAGCCATGGGCAGCGTTATACTCACGTAGGGTTAGGTTCAGCTCTCGCTGCGCCCTGATGATGTCCGCACCTCCGGAGAGCGGCTTCTTTCGCGTCGCCTCCGGCTCCGCCTCGAGCCGCTGCCGGGTCAATGTTTTGCGCGATGGGCGTTGCCGGCACGCTCATGGCCGCTTGGAGAGGAGTCTCCGGTGGTGCTGCGGATGTACCCGCAACCACTTGGTCACGCTCGGTCGGCGGCTCGTGCGCGCGGACTTCGTCCGTCCGGCGCCTTCCGCCGCTGCCTCCTTGCCGGCGTAAGCCGCGCCAACCACCAGCACCTCCACGCTGCCGGCGGCGCAGCCGTTGCGCAGCCCACGAACAGATCTTGGCGGGTCCGGGCCACCAGCACTGGCGAGAGGTACTGGCGCACAGGGACGATGCCAAGGTAGACGCGGTGGCTGACGAACTCGATGATGCGGCCGTTCTTGGGGAACTTACCGCTGTTGGAGAAGCAGCCAGTGTTGTCGTTGATGAAGTCCAGCGAGCCGAGGCGGTAGACGAGGCCACTGACTATGCGCTCGCCGGAGATGGTGAGGAGGCCCGCCCGAATATGAACTCCAAGCAAGCGCAGTGCCGACCCCACGGTGGGCACCAACTGTCATCGTGGTGAACAGACAGATGCCATGGGATGGCTTGAGTTGGGGCCGAATGTGCGCTAGAGGATTCGGGGAGGGTTTTGGTAACACAGGGATGGATTCTAGATGGATTGTCGGTAGCTTTCTTGATGAACTTGGCCTTGGCCAGAGGTTGAAGAAGAACAGTACAAGCTCTCAGTTCGTTGGATCCCCGCGCAAGGGGGTGCTCCCTCTCCTTATATAGGGGAGAGGGTGACTTACAAGGGAAGAAACCCTAATGACATCTTTGACTAGACAAACTACTTTACGAAGCCTCTTTGGCAGCCGGTGACGCCGGTATGTCTTTAATCAGGAACGCTGACGCCCTCCGGTACCTTTTACGTCATCTTCTGCTTTGGCCCCAGAGCTTCGATTAAAGCTGAAGTGCTTCGCTCATCTTTGTCCTCTAGCTCTTGAGAGAATCTTTGACTAGCTTGCCGACGTGCTACGAGTATAGCCCGTGCCGGTACTCCGGTATCTTCTTAGCCTATTCCGGTATACCCCTCTTGGGATACCGGTATAGTTTCTCTTTAGCATGAACTCAACTTCCTTATCCGGAATAATCTTTCAACCGGTACGCCAACATTGACCAAGATTCAAATGGGTATAAAAAATAAAAAAATGAAAACCAAGGTCTTCTTATGTCATATAGAAAGCATTCAATTAAGTTGATAAACAAGATCAAGACATATTCAAACTAGGAAAATCAAGTATCTACCCCTAACCCTAAACTTTGTCTTGTGAAGTCAAGCATGCATGAAGAGAAGTGGTTTTTGGTTTCAAGCATGGAAATTTCAAAAACCCTTCCAAGAGCTACATTTTGGAGTGACTAAGAAGGATAGACGCTTAATTTTTCATATTCATGTTTTAAACTTGTTTAAATCATGGTCAAACCTAGGATTTGACCAAGATTCAAATGGGCATAAACATTCAAAAAAATCAATAAAATGAAAAACCAATGCACATAGTCTTCTTATGTCATATAGTAAGCATTCAATTAAGTTGATAAACAAGGTCTAGACATATTCAATCCAGAAAAATCATGTATCAAGCTAACCCTAACCCCAAACTCTGTCTTATGAAGTCAAGCATGAAGAGAAGTGGTTTTTGGTTTCAAACATGGAAATTTCAAAAACCCTCTCGAGAGTTCCATTTTGGAGTGACTACGAAGGATACATGCTTACTTTTTCATATTCATGTTTTAAACTTGTTTTAATCGTGGTCAAACCTAGGATTTGACCAAGATTCAAATTGGCATAAATTTAAAAAAATGAAAAATGAAAAATCAAGGCACATAGTCTTCTTATGTCATACAGTAAGCATTCAATTAAGTTGATAAACAAGGTCTAAACATATTCAAACCGGAGAAATCATGTATCTGCCCCCTAACCCTAAACTATGACTTATGAAGTCAAGCATGAAGATATGTGGTTTTTGGTTTCAAACATGGAAATTTCAAAACCCCTCCCAAGAGCTTCATTTTGAAGTGATTAATTAAGAAGAATACATGCATGCTTACCTTCTCATATTCATGTTTTAAACTTATTCAAATCTTGGTGAAACCTAGGATTTGACCAAGATTCAAATGGGTATAAAAATTCAAAAAAAAAGGTCTTCTTATGTTATATAGTAAGCATTCAAATAAGTTGATAAATAAGGTCTAGACATATTCAAACCAGAAAAATCATGTATCTACCCTCTAACCCTAAACTCTGTCTCATGAAGTCAAGCATATGAAGATATGTGGTTTTTGGTTTCAAACATGGAAATTTCAGAAACCCTCCCAAGAGCTTCATTTTGAAGGGACTAAGAAGCATACATGCTTACTTTTCATATTCATGTTTTAAAATTATTCAAATCTTGGCGAAACCTAGGATTTGACCAAGATTCAAATGTGTATAAAAATTCAAAAATATTAAAAAATAATAAAAAACCAAGGTCTTCTTATATTATATATATAGTAAGCATTCAATTAAGTTGATAAACAAGGTCTACACTCAAGTTGATAAACAAGGTCTTCTTATGTTATATAGAAGCATTCAATATATAGTCTTCGTATGTCATATAGTAAGCTGCATTCAAGTTGATAAACAAGGTCTAGACATATTAAAACTAGAAAAATCATGTATCTACCCCCTAACCCTAAACTCTGTCTTATGAGGTCAAGCATGAAGAGAACTGGTTTTTGGTTTCAAACATGGAAATTTCAAAAACCCTCCCAAGAGCTTCATTTTGGATTGACTAAGATGGATAGAGGCTTACTTTTTCATACTCATGTTTTTAACTTGTTTAAATCTTGGTCAAACCTATGATTTGACCAACATTCAAATGGGTATAAAAATTCAAAAAAAATCAAAAAATGAAAACCAAAGCACATAGTCTTTGTATTTCATATAGTAAGCATTCAAGTTGATAAACAAGGTCTAGACATATTCAACACAGAAAAATCATGTATCTACCCCATAACCATAAACTTTGTCTTATGAAGTCAAGCATGAAGAGAAGTGGTTTTGGGTTTCAAACATGGAAATTTCAAAAACCTCCCAAGAGCTTCATTTTGGAGTGACTAAGAAGGAACCATGGTTACCTTTTCTATTCACGTTTTAAACTTGTTTAAATCTTGGTCAAACCTTGGATTTGAGCATGATTCAAATGGGCATAAAATTTAAAAAAATGAAAAACCAATGTCTTGTTATGTCATATGTTAAGCATTCAAGTTGATAAACAAGGTCTAGACATATTTAAACCAGAAAAATCATGTATCTACCCCCTAACCCTAACTCTGTCTTATGAAGTCAAGAATGAAGAGAAGTGGTTTTTGGTTTCAAACATGGAAATTTCAAAAACCTCCCAAAAGCTTCATTTTAAAGTGACTAAGAAGGATCCATAGGAAACTATGTACTAATACAGTATAATAATCACACGAGTTATTAGAGCAACAAGTCTATCACTTACGTGTGGTTCCCATGCGTGAGGTCCCACACTTCAGTGAGCACAAGTCACGTACGCTAGGTAGGCAAACTCCCAGCCATCTTCTTTGTCAAGAGAGAGGCATCAAGACTCTCTCTCTCTCTCTCCATCTCTCCAATTATCCACCTTCGTTGGCTGCCGGTTTTGGCAGGGCGTTTCTAGCTCAGCTCATAGGTCATGGTGTGCAGGCTATGTAGCCATGGAGATTTTATCGCGCCAAGTGGTTCGTCCCCGGCTGCGACGAGGATCAATCCGAACGGTGGCTGTGAAGGATCCGATCGCATTTCTTGCTTTCAGCCTGGGGTCTACCATGTAAATCTTAGGGATTTAGACGTAATTTCCTGTTTATTTTGTGTCCTGCTGTAAACTGCGCTCTGATGCGTATTGGAAATCTGGGTCCTTCAGGATCGTTCGGTTGTCCCTCTAACAAAAAAAACCTCATTCTCGGCCTCGCTCGCTCGCACCCCCTGCGCACTGACAACCCTGCACAATAGTCAACATCACTCAAAGAAGGGTAGACACCATAAATAAGGGTAGACACCAAGTCTTGGTTCACAACGGAGAAGTTGTGGGCCACTTCATCATATTGCTCATCGATGCGCGTCTCGAAGAGTGTGAGTTGCTCCTTGAACTCTTGGCGTTGCGTCCATAGGTTGTGTTGAGTAGCCAACCTCTCGGTGTTGCGAAGGACTTCTCCCTCCCTTGCTTCATCTCCGCTCCTATCCATGATGCAAAGACAAGCACTAGGTTGTGTATGTTAGTGGAAGGAGACTACCTCGCACTCTTACCAAGGTAAGATAGTATTGAGGCAATCCACCAAGCCGAAAGCAAGATCAAGTGTATCGGGAACACACGCAAAACCACACGCAAAAGCTAGCAAATATGGTGTTAGGCGAGTGTTGTGGAAAGCCAAAAGACAAATCCAAGATCGAGTATGTTGTTAAGAGTGGTGGAATCCGAAAATCCAAAAGTTGATGCGAAGATCACTATAAACACGGAAAAAGGATGTGGAACACACACACGAGATAAGCGGGGTTAGTGCAACCAAAAGTGAGCGGAAAATTGTATGTGCGGATGCTCGGTGTCACACTAACACAAGGAGAGTCAAAGCTTTGGTTGCAAAGGAAGAGACAACTAGATTCACACGTGACCTCTCTTCTCGTATCTCTCTTTGCTTACAAGCTTTTTCTCTTTTGTATATGTTGGCACTTGCACTCGTTGTATCTTTGGTGGCACGTGGACACTTTGTATGTATGGGCGTATGGATGTATGGATGTATGGATGTATCGATGTATGGTGCTACTCGCACTCTTTTTGTGTTTTTGGGGCTTTTTGACGCACTATGTTAGCGTTAGCCTCGCTTTTGCTATCTTGCCACACGAGTGTTTGCTTGGGTGCCTTACTCAACGCTACACACACACCTCACAATGCGGGGCCACGTGCAATGTCTCGCAACACTAGACAAGCAATGCTCAATGGGATAGATCGCAAAAGGAAGAGGGGTTACAAGGTGACAGTACGTAAGTTATACCTGCGATGTGGTGGTGGTGGTGGTGGTGGTGGAGATCGCCGGATGTCGAGGTCGAAGGAGGCGTTGCGTCGGAGGCCCGGTTGGACCGGCTCCTGGACCGGCCTGGCCGGTTGTTTGTCCGGTTGACCGGATTCTGGACCGGCTCGGCTGGTCGAGGGCCCGGTTGACCGGCTGCTCAACCGGATTTCGCGGGATGAGCTTTCTCTCTCCTGTTCTTCACGAAAACCAAGCCAAATCGACCAAATCGAAGGGAAACGATGGAATTGGAGGCTCAAAGTTGGGGAAATAGTAGATCAAGCACAACAACTCCAAATCCACGGACCAAAACCACTCAAAACGCAACCAAATCACAGATCGGTCAAGAGGCAATTTGGGGCTATTTTTGGGGATTTTTTGGAAAATTTTCTAGGGACGAAATCGGGTGGGTGGAGGGTCAAATCCGCGGAAACCAAAGGCTGCTGATACCATATGATGAGGTCTAAGACCCCGTGTGTGGCCCGATCTTGCGGATTGACGTCGAAACCAAAGGGGAGATGGGAAAACGCGAGGAACACGAAGAACA
>NC_061514.1:210975373-211013199 GCF_022539505.1 Lolium rigidum
AAGCCGGTTTTCCGGCACTCTAGCTGGCTGAGCGCTAACAGAAGCAAAGCCATGGGCAGCGTTATACTCACGTAGGGTTAGGTTCAGCTCTCGCTGCGCCCTGATGATGTCCGCACCTCCGGAGAGCAGCTTCTTTCGCGTCGCCTCCAGCTCCTCCTGAGCCGCTGCCGGGTCAATGTTTTGCGCGATGGGCGTTGCCAGCACGCTCATGGCCGCTTGGAGAGGAGTCTCCGGTGGTGCTGCAGATGTACCTGCAACCACTTGGTCACGCTCGGTCGGCGGCTCGTGCGCGCGGACTTCGTCTGTCCAGCGCCTTCCGCCGCTGCCTCCTTGCCGGCGTAAGCCGCGCCAACCACCAGCACCTCCACGCTGCCGGCGGCGCAGCCGTTGCGCAGCCCACGAACAGATCTTGGCGGGTCCGGGCCACCAGCACTGGCGAGAGGTACTGGCGCACAGGGACGGTGCCAAGGTAGACGCGGTGGCTGCCGAACTCGATGATGCGGCCGTTCTTGGGGAACTTACCGCCGTTGGAGAAGCAGCCAGTGTTGTCGTTGATGAAGTCCAGCGAGCCGAGGCGGTAGACGAGGCCACTGACTATGCGCTCGCCGGAGATGGTGAGGAGGCCCGCCCGAATATGAACTCCAGCAAGCGCAGCTGCTGGCCCCACGGTGGGCGCCAACTGTCGTCGTGGTGAACAGACAGATGCCATGGGATGGCTTAAGTTGGGGCCGAATGTGCGCTAGAGGATTCGGGGGAGGGTTTTGGTAACACAGGGATGAATTCTGGATGGATTGTCGGTATCTCTATTGATGAACTTGGCCTTAGCCAGAGGTTGAAGAAGAACAGTACAAGCTCTCAGTTCGTTGGATCCCCGCGCAAGGGGGTGCTCCCTCTCCTTATATAGGGGAGAGGGTGACTTACAAGGGAAGAAACCCTAATGACATCTTTGACTAGACAAACTACTTTACGAAGCCTCTTTGGCAGCCGGTGACGCCGGTATGTCTTTAATCGGAACGCCGACGCCCTCCGGTACCTTTTACGTCATCTTTCGCTTTGGCCCCGTAGCTTCGATTAAAGCCGAAGTGCTTCGCTCATCTTTGTCCTCTAGCTCTTGAGAGAATCTTTGACTAGCTTGCCGACGTGCTACAGTATAGCCCGTGCCGGTACTCCGGTATCTTCTTAGCCTATTCCGGTATACCCCTCTTGGGATACCGGTATAGTTTCTCTTTAGCATGAACTCAACTTCCTTATCTGGAATAATCTTTCAACCGGTACGCCAACATTGACCAAGATTCAAATGGGTATAAAAAATAAAAAAATGAAAACCAAGGTCTTCTTATGTCATATAGAAAGCATTCAATTAAGTTGATAAACAAGATCAAGACATATTCAAACTAGGAAAATCAAGTATCTACCCCCTAACCCTAAACTCTGTCTTGTGAAGTCAAGCATGCATGAAGAGAAGTGGTTTTTGGTTTCAAGCATGGAAATTTCAAAAACCCTTCCAAGAGCTACATTTTGGAGTGACTAAGAAGGATAGACGCTTAATTTTTCATATTCATGTTTTAAACTTGTTTAAATCATGGTCAAACCTAGGATTTGACCAAGATTCAAATGGGCATAAACATTCAAAAAAATCAATAAAATGAAAAACCAATGCACATAGTCTTCTTATGTCATATAGTAAGCATTCAATTAAGTTGATAAACAAGGTCTAGACATATTCAATCCAAAAAAATCATGTATCAAGCTAACCCTAACCCCAAACTCTGTCTTATGAAGTCAAGCATGAAGAGAAGTGGTTTTTGGTTTCAAACATGGAAATTTCAAAAACCCTCTCGAGAGTTTCATTTTGGAGTGACTACGAAGGATACATGCTTACTTTTTCATATTCATGTTTTAAACTTGTTTTAATCGTGGTCAAACCTAGGATTTGACCAAGATTCAAATTGGCATAAATTTAAAAAAATGAAAAATGAAAAATCAAGGCACATAGTCTTCTTATGTCATACAGTAAGCATTCAATTAAGTTGATAAACAAGGTCTAAACATATTCAAACCGGAGAAATCATGTATCTGCCCCCTAACCCTAAACTATGACTTATGAAGTCAAGCATGAAGATATGTGGTTTTTGGTTTCAAACATGGAAATTTCAAAAACCCTCCCAAGAGCTTCATTTTGAAGTGATTAATTAAGAAGAATACATGCATGCTTACCTTTTCATATTCATGTTTTAAACTTATTCAAATCTTGGTGAAACCTAGGATTTGACCAAGATTCAAATGGGTATAAAAATTCAAAAAAAAGGTCTTCTTATGTTATATAGTAAGCATTCAAATAAGTTGATAAATAAGGTCTAGACATATTCAAACCAGAAAAATCATGTATCTACCCCCTAACCCTAAACTCTGTCTCATGAAGTCAAGCATATGAAGATATGTGGTTTTTGGTTTCAAACATGGAAATTTCAGAAACCCTCCCAAGAGCTTCATTTTGAAGGGACTAAGAAGCATACATGCTTACTTTTCATATTCATGTTTTAAAATTATTCAAATCTTGGCGAAACCTAGGATTTGACCAAGATTCAAATGTGTATAAAAATTCAAAAATATTAAAAAATAATAAAAAACCAAGGTCTTCTTATGTTATATATATAGTAAGCATTCAATTAAGTTGATAAACAAGGTCTACACTCAAGTTGATAAACAAGGTCTTCTTATGTTATATAGAAGCATTCAATATATAGTCTTCGTATGTCATATAGTAAGCTGCATTCAAGTTGATAAACAAGGTCTAGACATATTAAAACTAGAAAAATCATGTATCTACCGCCTAACCCTAAACTCTGTCTTATGAGGTCAAGCATGAAGAGAACTGGTTTTTGGTTTCAAACATGGAAATTTCAAAAACCCTCCCAAGAGCTTCATTTTGCATTGACTAAGATGGATAGAGGCTTACTTTTTCATACTCATATTTTTAACTTGTTTAAATCTTTGTCAAACCTATGATTTGACCAACATTCAAATGGGTATAAAAATTCAAAAAAAATCAAAAAATGAAAACCAAAGCACATAGTCTTTGTATTTCATATAGTAAGCATTCAAGTTGATAAACAAGGTCTAGACATATTCAACCCAGAAAAATCATGTATCTACCCCATAACCATAAACTTTGTCTTATGAAGTCAAGCATGAAGAGAAGTGGTTTTGGGTTTCAAACATGGAAATTTCAAAAACCTCCCAAGAGCTTCATTTTGGAGTGACTAAGAAGGAACCATGGTTACCTTTTCTATTCACGTTTTAAACTTGTTTAAATCTTGGTCAAACCTTGGATTTGAGCATGATTCAAATGGGCATAAAATTTAAAAAAATGAAAAACCAATGTCTTGTTATGTCATATATTAAGCATTCAAGTTGATAAACAAGGTCTAGACATATTTAAACCAGAAAAATCATGTATCTACCCCCTAACCCTAACTCTGTCTTATGAAGTCAAGAATGAAGAGAAGTGGTTTTTGGTTTCAAACATGGAAATTTCAAAAACCTCCCAAAAGCTTCATTTTAAAGTGACTAAGAAGGATCCATAGGAAACTATGTACTAATACAGTATAATAATCACACGAGTTATTAGAGCAACAAGTCTATCACTTACGTGTGGTTCCCATGCGTGAGGTCCCACACTTCAGTGAGCACAAGTCACGTACGCTAGGTAGGCAAACTCCCAGCCATCTTCTTTGTCAAGAGAGAGGCATCAAGACTCTCTCTCTCTCTCTCCATCTCTCCAATTATCCACCTTCGTTGGCTGCCGGTTTTGGCAGGGCGTTTCTAGCTCAGCTCATAGGTCATGGTGTGCAGGCTATGTAGCCATGGAGATTTTATCGCGCCAAGTGGTTCGTCCCCGGCTGCGACGAGGATCAATCCGGACGGTGGCTGTGAAGGATCCGATCGCATTTCTTGCTTTCAGCCTGGGGTCTACCATGTAAATCTTAGGGATTTAGACGTAATTTCCTGTTTATTTTGTGTCCTGCTGTAAACTGCGCTCTGATGCGTATTGGAAATCTGGGTCCTTCAGGATCGTTCGGTTGTCCCTCTAACAAAAAAAACCTCATTCTCGGCCTCGCTCGCTCGCACCCCCTGCGCACTGACAACCCTGCACAACAGTCAGCATCACTCAAAGAAGGGTAGACACCATAAATAAGTGGGGCCCCGTGACTGCTCTCCCTTCGTCTCCTCCCATGTGATCCCTCTTCCTCCGACTCCCGACCTTGCGGAAAAGAAAAATGAAATGAAAGAGTTTCACTGGACGGGCAAACACATGTGCTGCCTAGTAATAATAAGAAAAACGTAAAAAAATCGACCTACGAATCTATTATTAAATAAGCTAAACTAGGGTTTTGCCCAGTACTACGGATCAATTTCAGAAAATCCAACTACAGGGTTCGATTTTGGCCTGCTAATATAAAATTAAATAATCCGAACTAGTATTACTCTAAAAAAATCATTTTGGTATGCATCGTTTGGTACTTTTCACAGCTAGAGTGCTTACTCCCTCCGTTAGCAAATAGTCTTCGTATGTCATATAGTAAGCATTCAAGTTGATAAACAAGGTTTAGACATATTCAACCAGAAAAATCATGTATCTACCCCCTATCCCTAAACTCTGACTTATGAAGTCAAGCATGAAGAGATGTGGTTTTTGGTTTCAAACATGGAAATTTCAAAAACCCTCCCAAGAGCTACATTTTGGAGTGACTAAGAAGGATAGATGCTTAAGTTTTCAAATTCATGTTTTAAACTTGTTAAATCATGGTCAAACCTAGGATTTGACCAAGATTCAAATGGGCATAAAAATTCAAAATAAATCAAAAACCAAGGCACATAGTCATCTTATGTCATATAGTAAGCATTCAATTAAGTTGATAAACAAGGTCTAGACATATTCAAACCAGAAAAATCATGTATCTAGTTACCCCTAACCCTAAACTCTATCTTATGAAGTCAAGCATGCATGAAGAGAAGTGGTTTTTGGTGTCAAACATGGAAATTTCAAAAACCCTCCCAAGATCTACATTTTGGAGTGACTAAGAAGGATATATGCTTAATTTTTCATATTCATGTTTTAAACTTGTTTAAATCATGGTCGAACCTAGGATTTGACCAAGATTCAAATGGGATAATAATAAAAACGTAAAAAAATCGACCTACGAATCTATTATTAAATAAGCTAAACTAGGGTTTTGCCCAGTATTACGGATCAATTTCAGAAAACCCAACTACGGGGTTCGATTTTGGCCTGCTAATATAAAATTAAATAATCTGAACTAGTATTCCTCTAAAAAATCATTTTGGTATGCATCGTTTGGTACTTTTCATAGCTAGAGTGCTTACTCCCTCCGTTAGCAAATAGTCTTCGTATGACATATAGTAAGCATTCAAGTTGATAAACAAGGTTTAGACATATTCAACCAGAAAAATCATGTATCTACCCCTATCCCTAAACTCTGACTTATGAAGTCAAGCATGAAGAAATGTGGTTTTTGGTTTCAAACATGGAAATTTCAAAACCCTCCCAAGAGCTACATTTTGGAGTGACTAAGAAGCATACATGCTTACTTTTTCATATTCAAGTTTTAAACTTGTTGAAATCTTGGTCAAACCTAGGATCGGTCAAGATTCAAATGGGCATAAAAATTCAAAAAAATTAAAAACCAAGGTCTTCTTATGTCATATAGTAAGCATTCAATTAAGTTGATAAACAAGGTCTACACATATTCAAACCAGGAAAATCATGTATCTACCCCCCCCCCCCTAAACTCTATCATATGAAGTCAAGCATGAAGAGAAGTGGTTTTTGGTTTCAAACATGGAATTTTCAAAAACCCTCCCAAAAGCGCTTCATTTTGGAGTGACTAAGATGGATAGAGGCTTACTTTTTCATACTCATGTTTTAAACTTGTTTAAATATTGGTCAAACCTATGATTTGATCAAGATTCAAATGGGTATAAAAATTCAAAAAATAATCAAACAAAAAAAGAAAAACCAAAGCACATAGTCTTCGTATGTCATATAGTAAGCATTCAAGTTGATAAACAAGGTCTTTACATATTCAAACCATAAAAATCATGTATCTACCCCCTAACCCTAAACTCTGCGTTATGAAGTCAAGCATGAAGAGATGTGGTTTTTGGTTTCAACATGGAAATTTTGAAAACCCTCCCAAGAGCTTCAATTTGGAGTGACTAAGAAGAATACATGCTTACTTTTTCATATTCAAACTTGTTCAAATCTTGGTAAAACCTAGGATTTGATCAAGATTCAAATGGGCTTAAAAATTCAAAAAAATCAAAAAAAAATGAAAACCAAGGTCTTCTTATGTCATATAGTAAGCATTCAATTAAGTTGATAAACAAGGTCTACACATATTCAAACCAGGAAAATCATGTATCTACCCCCTAACCCTAAACTCTGTCTTATGAAGTCAAGCATGAAGAGAAGTGGTTTTTTGGTTTCAAACATGGAAATTTCAAAAACCCTCCCAAGAGCTTCATTTTGGAGTGACTAAGATGGATAGAGGCTTACTTTTTCATACTCATGTTTTTAACTTGTTTAAATCTTGGTCAAACCTATGATTTGACCAAGATTTAAATGGGTATAAAAATTCAAAAAAAATCAAAAAATGAAAAACCAAAGCACATAGTCTTCGTATGTCATATAGTAAGCATTCAAGTTGATAAACAAGGTCTAGACATATTCAAACCAGAAAAAATCATGTATCTACCCCATAACCCTAAACTTTGTCTTATGAAGTCAAGCATGAAGAGAAGTGGTTTTGGGTTTCAAACATGGAAATTTCGAAAACCTCCCAAGAGCTTCATTTTGGAGTGACTAAGAAGGATCCATGGTTACCTTTTCTATTCATGTTTTAAACTTGTTTAAATCTTGGTCAAACCTTGGATTTGAGCATGATTCAAATGGGCATAAAATTTAAAAAAAAAAAGAAAAACCAAGGTCTTGTTATGTCATATAGTAAGCATTCAAGTTGATAAACAAGGTCTAGACATATTTAAACCATAAAAATCATGTATCTACCCCCTAACCCTAACTCTGTCTTATGAAGTCAAGAATGAAGAGAAGTGGTTTTTGGTTTCAAACATGGAAATTTCAAAAACCTCCCAAAAGCTTCATTTTGGAGTGACTAAGAAGGATCCATAGGAAACTATGTACTAATACAGTATAATAATCACCCGAGTTATTAGAGCAACAAGTCTATCACTTACGTGTGGTTCCCATGCGTGAGGTCCCACACTTCAGCGAGCACAAGTCACGTACGCTAGGTAGGCAAACTCCCAGCCATCTTCTTTGTCAAGAGAAAGGCATCAAGACTCTCTCTCTCTCTCCATCTCTCCAATTATCCACCTCCGTTGGCTGCCGGTTTTGGCAGGGCGTTTCTAGCTCAGCTCGTAGGCCATGGTGTGCAGGCTCTGTAGCCATGGCGATTTGGTCGCGCCAAGTGGTTCGTCCCCGGCTGCGACGAGGATCAATCCGGACGGTGGCTGTTAAGGACCCGATCGCATTTCTTGCTTTTAGCCTGGGGTCTACCATGTAAATCTTAGGGATTTAGAAGTAATTTCCTATTTATTTTGTGTCCTGCTGTAAACTGCGCTCTGATGCGTATTGGAAATCTGGGTCCTTCAGGATCGTTCGGTTGTCCCTCTAACAAAAAAAACCTCATTCTCGGCCTCGCTCGCACCCCCTGCGCACTGATAACCCTGCACAATAGTCAACATCACCCGAAAGAGGGTAGACACCTGATGTCTACGGGTGCTTCTATTCTTGTAGACAGTGTTGGGCCTCCAAGAGCAGAGGTTTGTAGAACAGCAGCAAGTTTCCCTTAAGTGGATCACCCAAGGTTTATCGAACTCAGGGAGGAAGAGGTCAAAGATATCCCTCTCAAGCAACCCTGCAATCACGATACAAGAAGTCTCTTGTGTCCCCAACACACCTAATACACTTGTCAGATGTATAGGTGCACTAGTTCGGCGAAGAGATAGTGAAATACAAGTAATATGGATGTATATGAGTGGTAATAGCAATCTGAATAAAATATGGCAGCGAGTAAACATGCAACGAAACGATAAATAAACGGAGATTCGATGTTTGGAAACAAGGCCTAGGGATCATACTTTCACTAGTGGACACTCTCAACATTGATCACATAATAAAACCACTCTACACTCTCTTGTTGGATGACAAACACCATTAATTGTGTAGGGCTACAAGAGCACCTCAATGTCGGAGTTAACAAGCTCCACAACATTCAATGTTCATATTTAAATAACCTTAGAGTGCATAATAGATCATTGCAATTATACCAAGTACTAACATAGCATGCACACTGTCACCATCACACTATGAAGGAGGAATAGATCACATCAATACTATCATAGTAATAGTTAACTCCATAATCTACAAGAGATTACAATCATAACCTACGCCAAGTACTACATGATGCACACACTGTCACCATTACATCATGAAGGAGGAATAGACTACTTTAATAACATCACCAGAGTAACACATAGATGAATAGTGATACAAAACTCATATGAATCTCAATCATGTAAGGCAGCTCATGAGATCATTGTATTGAAGTACATAGGAGAGAGATTAACCACATAGCTACCGGTACAGCCCTTAACCTCGAGGGAGAACTACTCCCTCCTCATGGGAGACAGCAGCGTTGATGAAGATGGCGGTGGTGTCGATGGAGAAGCCTTCCGGGGGCACTTCCCCGTCCCGGCGGCGTGCCGGAACAGAGACTCATGTCCCCCAGATCTTGGCTTCACGATGGCGGCGGCTCTGGAAGGTTTCTCGTACCGTGGCTTTTTCGTATCGAAGATTTAGGTTATGGAGCTTCTTATAGGCGAAGAGTCGGAGTCGGAGAGGCTACGGGGGACCCACACAGTAGGGAGCGCGCCCTCCCTGGGCCGCGCCGCCACCTTGTGTGGTGGGCCTGTGGCTCTCCTCTGGCCCCTCTCCGGTGTTCTGGAAGCTTCGTGCAATTATAAGATGCTGGGCGTTGATTTCGTCCAATTCCGAGAATATTTCCTTACTAGGATTTCTGAAACCAAAAACAGTAGAAAACAGGAACTGTCACTTAGGCATCTCGTCAATATGTTAGTTCCGGAAAATGCATAATAATGACATAAAGTGTGAACAAAACATGTAGGTATTGTCATAAAACTAGCATGGAACATAAGAAATTATAGATACGTTTGAGACGTATCAAGCATCCCCAAGCTTAGTTCCTACTCGCCCTCGAGTAGGTAAACGATAACAATGATAATTTCTTAAGTGACATGCTACCAACATGATCTTGATCAATACTATTGTAAAACATATGAGATGAATGAAGTGATTCAAAGCAATGGTAAAGGTGATGATTAAACAACTGAATCATATAGCAAAGACTTTTCATGAATAGTACTTTCAAGACAAGCATCAATAAGTCTTGCATAAGAGTTAACTCATAAAGAAATAGATTCAAAGTAGAAGGTATTGAAGCAACACAAAGGATGATTAAGTTTCAGAAATTGCTTTCAACTTGTAACATGTATATCTCATGGATATATAGTTGTCAACATAAAGCAATATAACAAGTGCAATAGGTAAACATGTAAGAATCAATGCACACAGTTGACACAAGTGTTTGCTTCTAAGATAGAAAGAAGTAGGTAAACTGACTCAACATAAAGTAAAAGAATGGCCCTTCACAGAGGGAAGCATGGATTACTATTTTTGTGCTAGAGCTTTTCATTTTGAAAACATAGAAGCAATTTTGTCAACGGTAGTAATAAAGCATATGCGTTATGTATAAGATATCCTATAAGTTGAAAGCCTCATGCATAGATTACCAATAGTGCTCGCACCTTGTCCTAATTAGCTTGTATTAAGATGGATTATCATTGCATACATATGTTTCAACCAAGTGTCACAACGGGGTACCTCTATGCCGCCTGTACAGAGGTCTAAGGAGAAAGTTCGCATTGGATTTCTCGCTTTTGATTATTCTCAACTTAGACATCCATACCGGGACAACATAGACAACAGATAATGGACTCCTCTTTTAATGCTTAAGCATTCAACAACATATAATATTCTCATAAGAGATTGAGGATTTGTGTCCAAACTGAAACTTCCACCATGATTCATGGCTTTAGTTAGCGGCCCAATGTTCTTCTCTAACAATATGCATACTCAAACCATTTGATCATGAAAATCGCGCTTACTTCAGACAAGACGAACATGCATAGCAACTCACATGATATTCAACAAAGGTGTAAAAGTTGATGGCGTCCCCAGAAACATGGTTACCGCTCAACAAGCAACTTATAAGAAATAAGATACATAGCAACATATTCTTTACCACAATAGTTTTTAGGCTATTTTCCCATGAGCTATATATTGCGGAGACAAAGAATAGAATTTTAAAGGTAGCACTCAAGTAATGTACTTTGGAATGGCAGAGAAATACCATGTGGTAGGTAGGTATGGTGGACACAAATGGCATAGTTTTTGGCTCAAGGATTTGGATGCACAAGAAGTAATCCCTCTCAATACAAGGCTTAGGCTAGCAAGGTTGTTTGAAGCAAACTCAAGTATAAAACGGTGCAGCAAGACTCACATATGAACATAATGTAAGCATTATAAGACTTTACATCGTCTTCCTTGTTGTTCAAACACCTTAACCAGAAAATATCTAGACTCTAGAGACCAATCATGCAAACCAAATTTTAACAAGCTCTATGTAGTTCTTCATTAATAGGTGCAAAGTACATGATGCAAGAGCTTAAACATGATCTATATGAGCACAAAAATTGCCAAGTATCAAATTATTCAAGACATTATACCAATTACCACATGCAGCATTTTCTGTTTCCAACCATATAACAATGAACGAAGCAGTTTCAACTCCGCCATGAACATTAAAAGTAAAGCGAGGAACACTAGTGTTCATATGAAAAAGCGGAGCGTGTCTCTCTCCCACACAAACATGAATTTATTCAGAGAATGAAAAGAACAAAACGAAAATAAAAACAAACAGACGCTCCAAGTAAAGTACATAAGATGTGACCGAATAAAAATATAGTTTCAAGAGAAGAAACCTGATAAATTGTTGATGAAGAAGGGGATGCCTTGGGCATCCCCAAGCTTAGATGCTTGAGTCTTCTTGAAATATGCAGGGATGAACCACGGGGGCATCCCCAAGCTTAGACTTTTCACTCTTCTTGATCATAGTATATCATCCTCCTCTCTTGACCCTTGAAAACTTCCTCCACACCAAACTTAAAACAATCTCATTAGAGGGTTAGTGCATAATCAAAAATTCACATGTTCAGAGGTGACACGATCATTCTTAACACTTCTGGACATTGCACAAAGCTACTAGAAGTCAATGGAACAAAGAAATCCATCCAACACAGCAAAAGAGGCAATGTGAAATAAAAGGCAAAATCTGTCAAAACAGAACAGTCCGTAAAGACGAATTTTTTAGAGGCACTGGACTTGCTCAGATGAGAAATCTCAAATTGAATTAAAGTTGCGTACATATCTGAGGATCACGCACGTAAATTGGAAGATTTTTCTGAGTTACCTACAGAGAACCCTGCCCAAATTCGTGACAGACAGAAATCTATTTCTGTGCAATAATCCAAATCTAGTATCAACCCTACTATCAAAGACTTTACTTGGAACAACAATGCAATAAAATAAGATAAGGAGAGGTTGCTACAGTAGTAACAACTTCCAAGACTCAAATATAAAACAAAAGTACTATAGTAAAATAAACACATGTGTTATCTCCCAAGAAGTGCTTTCTTTATAGCCATTAAGATGAGCTCGGTAATTTCAATGATGCACTCGCAAGAAATAGGAGTTGAAGCAAAAGAGAGCATGAAAAAGCAAATTTAAAACATATTTAAATCTAACCCACTTCCTATGAAAAGGAATCTTGTACACAAATAAATTCATGAAGCATAATGCAACAAGCATAGAAAGATAAAACAAGTGTAACTTCAAGATTTTCAGCAAAAAGAGAGGTGTTTTAGTAAGACAAAAATTTCTCCAACCATATTTTCCTCTCTCATAATAACTTTCCGTAGCATCATGAACAAACTCAACAATATAACTATCAAATGAAACATTCTTATCATGAGTCTCATGCATAAAATTATTACTACTCCCAACATAAGCATAATCAATTTTATTAGTTGTAGTGGGAGCAAATTCAACAAAGTAGCTATCATTATTATTCTCATCAATTGTAGGAGGCATAGTATAATCATAATAAAATTTACTCTCCATAGTAGGTGGCACCAAAAGACCACTATCATTATAATCATCATAAATAGGAGGCAAAGTATCATCAAAGAAAATTTTCTCCTCAATGCTTGGGGGACTAAAAATGTCATGCTCATCAAAACCAGCTTCCCCAAGCTTAGAATTTTCCATATCATTAGCAACAATGGTGTTCAAAGCGTTCATACTAACATCATTGCTACTAGCATGCAAATAAGATTCCATAGGTTTTTAAATTTTCGCATTAAACCATTCATGTCTTGACTCAGGAAATAGTTTAAAAAGCTCACAGATGTTTTCCATTATGCCTTACTAGTGTTTAACAAGAAACAAAAAGATGCAATTGCAGGATCTAAAGGAAATAGCTTCGAGCACACACACAACGGCAACAGAAAAGTACTTAGTTACCTGGGACCGGAGTATGAGTGCCTTTTACCTTTCCTCCCCGGCAACGGCGCCAGAAAAGTGCTTGATGTCTACGGGTGCTTCTATTCTTGTAGACAGTGTTGGGCCTCCAAGAGCGAGAGGTTTGTAGAACAGCGAGCAAGTTTCCCTTAAGTGGATCACCCAAGGTTTATCGAACTCAGGGAGGAAGAGGTCAAAGATATCCCTCTCAAGCAACCCTGCAATCACGATACAAGAAGTCTCTTGTGTCCCCAACACACCTAATACACTTGTCAGATGTTTAGGTGCACTAGTTCGGCGAAGAGATAGTGAAATACAAGTAATATGGATGTATATGAGTGGTAATAGCAATCTGAATAAAATATGGCAACGAGTAAACATGCAACGGAACGAGTAAATAAACGGAGATTCGATGTTTGGAAACAAGGCCTAGGGATCATACTTTCACTAGTGGACACTCTCAACATTGATCACATAATAAAACCACTCTACACTCTCTTGTTGGATGACAAACACCATTAATTGTGTAGGGCTACAAGAGCACCTCAATGCCGGAGTTAACAAGCTCCACAACATTCGATGTTCATATTTAAATAACCTTAGACTGCATAATAGATCATTGCAATTATACCAAGTACTAACATAGCATGCACACTGTCACCATCACACTATGAAGGAGGAATAGATCACATCAATACTATCATAGTAATAGTTAACTCCATAATCTACAAGAGATTACAATCATAACCTACGCCAGGTACTACATGATGCACACACTGTCACCATTACATCATGAAGGAGGAATAGACTAATTTAATAACATCACCAGAGTAACACATAGATGAATAGTGATACAAAACTCATATGAATCTCAATCATGTAAGGCAGCTCATGAGATCATTGTATTGAAGTACATAGGAGAGAGATTAAACACATAGCTACCGGTACAACCCTTAGCCTCGAGGGAGAACTACTCCCTCCTCATGGGAGACAGCAGCGTTGATGAAGATGGCGGTGGTGTCGATGGAGAAGCCTTCCGGGGGCACTTCCCCGTCCGGCGGCGTGCCGGAACAGAGACTCCTGTCCCCCAGATCTTGGCTTCGCGATGGCGGCGGCTCTGGAAGGTTTCTCGTACCGTGGCTTTTTCGTATCGAAGATTTAGTTCAGGGAGCATCTTATATTCGAAGAGTCGGAGTCGGAGGGGCTACGGGGGACCCACACAGTAGGGGGGCGCGACCCCCCTGGGCTGCGCCGCCACCTTGTGTGGTGGGCCTGTGGCTCTCCTCTGGCCCCTCTCCGGTGTTCTGGAAGCTTCGTGCAATTATAAGATGCTGGGCGTTGATTTCGTCCAATTCCGAGAATATTTCCTTACTAGGATTTACGAAACCAAAAACAGCAGAAAACAGGAACTGGCACTTCGGCATCTCGTCAATAGGTTAGTTCCGGAAAATGCATAATAATGACATAAAGTGTGAACAAAACATGTAGGTATTGTCATAAAACTAGCATGGAACATAAGAAATTATAGATACGTTTGAGACGTATCAACACCATAAATAAGTGGGGCCCCGTGACTGCTCTCCCTTTGTCTCCTCCCGTGTGATCCCTCTTACTCCGACTCCCGACCTTGCGAAAAAGACAAATTTGCATCACTATTTTATATCATAATTTGCTGTTATTCATTGATATATTTCATATTTGGAGATAATACTTATGTTATTTCATCTATTTTGCATGTTTCATGATTATTGGAGGATCGCGCACCGGAGTCAGGATTACTGCTAGAAAAAGCGCCGTCGAGAATGCAATATTTCGGAAGATCAACGAGTTGACGGAAATTATATGAAAAATCCTATTTTTCCGGAAGACGAAGGGAGCCGGAAGGGGGAGCCGAGGGGACCCGAGGTGGGCCCACCCCATAGGCCGGCGTGGCCCAAGGCCCGGCCGCGCCGCCCTGTGAGGAGGGGGCCCACAGCCCCCTCTTGCCTCCTTTTCTTCGCGTACGCCTTCGTCCCGAAAACCTAAGCTCCAGGGGTACATCGCGAAGAGCCACAGCCGCCTCTGCGGGGCGGAGAACACCAGAGAGAAAAGAGCTCTCCAGCAGGCTGAAATCCGCCGGGGAAATTCCCTCCCGGAGGGGGAAATCGACGCCATCGTCACCGTCATCGAGCTGGACATCATCTCCATCACCATCATCATCATCTTCATCATCATCACCGCCGTCTCCACCGCTGCACGCCGTCACCGCTGTAACAATTTGGGTTTGATCTTGATTGTTTGATAGGGGAAACTCTCTCGGTGTTGATTTCTACTTGTTATTGATGCTATTGAGTGAAACCGTTGAACCAAGGTTTATGTTCAGATTGTTATTCATCATCATATCACCTCTGATCATGTTCCATATGATGTCTCGTGAGTAGTTCGTTTAGTTCTTGAGGACATGGGTGAAGTCTAAATGTTAGTAGTGAAGTATGTTTGAGTAATATTCAATGTTATGATATTTAAGTTGTGGTGTTATTCTTCTAGTGGTGTCGTGTGAACGTCGACTACACGACACTACACCTTTATGGGCATAGGGGAATGCATCTTGTACTCGTTTGCCAATTGCGGGGTTGCCGGAGTAACGAAACCCGAGCCCCCGTTGGTATATCGATGCGGGGAGGGATAGCGAGGATCTCGCAGTTTAAGGCTGTGGTTAGATTTATCTTAATTACTTTCTTGTAGTTGCGGATGCTTGCAAGGGGTATAATCACAAGTATGTATTAGTCCTAGGAAGGGCGGTACATTAGCATAGGTTCACCCACACAACACTTATCAAAACAATGAAGATTAATTAGCCGTATGTAGCGAAAGCACTAGACTAAAATCCCGTGTGTCCTCGAGAACGTTTGGTTATTATAAGTAAACAAACCGGCTTGTCCTTTGTGCTAAAAAGGATTGGGCCACTCGCTGCAATTATTACTCTCGCACTTTACTTACTCGTACTTTATTCATCCGTTACATCAAACCCCACGAATACTTGTCTGTGAGCATTTACAGTGAATCCTTCATCGAAACTGCTTGTCAACACCTTCTGCTCCTCGTTGGGATCGACATTCTTACTTATCGAAGATACTACGATACACCCCCTATACTTGTGGGTCATCAGCAGTCATGTTGGAATGTAGACTCGAGATCCTACCACGTACTTCTCCTCAGAAAATCCTGCACGTTTGAATATGCAGCCCCATGAATGGAGGTCAGTACAATGATGTACTGGCAAATGACACTTATATGGTGGCTGTTTTGGGCATGACTATCTACATGATATTTGGCAAGTGGAATTTAGGCAAATTTGCATAAAGCCAATTTTATCCTATATTTTATTTAAAACAAAACATTTTTATAAATCTTGAAAAGATTTTTACAAAAAGGGCACAAAGTCAAGATAACTCCCAGGTCACCACCACATACCATGGTTTTCACTTCCAGGTACGTAGCCCTAGGGCCACTCAACTAGGATAAACCTCAGGTCACCACCACATACCATGGTTTTCACTGCCAGGTATGTAGCCCTGGGAAAATCCCGTCCTATGTTTCTACACAAACTTTTAATCATTCAGAAAAGGTGATGAGATTATTCCGTACTTCCTTGTCTAGAGACTCAAATTGTCCATAACCGGGGACACGGCTAAGGTCTTAGTTTTTAACTCTGCAGAGGTTGTGCACTTTCACCTTACGACCCATTCTACCCAGAGAGAAGAATGAGACGAGACCTTTCAGAAGGAGAGATCAATCATACCCGCAAGACCCGTTCCCACCTATAATTCTGCTACCAGCCAATGTCTTGCAACAAGTTGAACCCTCGCATCTTACTCAATCAAGACAGAGCCCATAATATCATAAGGCTGCACTGGAAGTACACTAAACACGGAAGACATAGCAATCTCTTTGTTCCTGGGTGGCAAACCACAAGTGCACTCACCCCCAGGTCACCACCACATACCATGGTTCACTCCCATGTATGTAGCCCCAGGTAGCCACTCAACATAATCCAAAGCCACACCAATTCCACCCAGGTGTTTCATTAAGGTTATTAACTTTCAATTTTTCAAACAACACTTTAACCAACAAGTGAAACAAAGCATTTTCATCATTTTTAAATCACTTCCTATGATCCTAGAAAGTTGGGTTTAAGAGGTGGCTACACGCTACTAGGATCTAAGCATAGCATAATACTTTTCTTTTGAAAACAAAATCCTACCATGCATACTATTTTAAAAACACTAATGCATAATTAAAATAATTAGGATTTGAATGTTTTGGTAGTCGAAGCGCGTTCACTTCTCTTAATCAAAATACGTGCCTCTCCGTACAACTATAACATAGAATATGGCACAACATAAACACACCATTCAACAACAACATCATAATCAAACAAGACAACAAAAATAAACAAACATTCGATATGAACAATCATAAACATGTATGCATGCAACAATTTAACTTCACAAGAGAGGTGGTGTGTAAGTGTTGCATTATGTGTTCTCTGATATGTGCAATGTTAATAAAGTATTCTGGACATTTAATTTGATTTAGAAAAACCATTAATCGAGTATCTACTTTACATATACAACCTTATTAATTAGCTACAGCAAGCATTATGTGTTGTAAAAATTTGAATTTGATCTCTCTGGATAGGCTATAGTAACACAAGAATAGGGCAATTGGATTCATTCGAAAAAGTTTTATAGAATTTGAATTATCATCGAATTACCGATTTGAATAGATTTTACTAAAGCAAGTTTGTGCACGTATCAAAGTTGTACAACTCATATACCAAGTTGAAGTACATGTTCTGAGGATTCCAGAAAGTACAAAATCATCAAATTTGGATTAGTAGATTATTTTATACAAATTTTATAGTGCACAATAGTCAATTTCTCTATTTGAATTACAATGCGAAATCTAACACAGTACCTACACCATATTACTGCATAAACGTGTAGTACATACTGTAAGCTTTCCAAAACTATAAAGATTGTAAAATTTGACCCTACGGTTGATTTTATATTGAATTTACAAGTTATATAGCAAATTTGGCATTTAAATTCAAATTTAAAACGAGTTTGACCGAGTTTGACTGAGACGCTGACTGTACTGCTTACTGTACCGCTGACTGCTGACTGTACCGCTGACTGTACTGCTGACTGTACCGCTGACTGCTGACTGTACCGCTGACTGTAATTTGACTTTGACCAGACTGAGTTGACTATGCTGATGTCATAAAGGTTGACTGAAAAATTTACTCCGATGGAAAAACTTTCTACATCAAAGTTGTATAGAATTAATAGATCTATCTAATGCATAATTTACTTTTCACAACGAATTAATGAGTTTGACAAGATCTGGGTTATACCTTATAAGATCTGAATTTTGTAACATCATTTTCTCCTTGCTCGGTGAAGGAAACAAGGTGAGACTTGCGGCAATTGAAAGATCTTGACGAGAGGAACAACTTCCGTGTTGAAGTCATGACGATTCGAGATCGTTTTGAAACTCGATTTGACTCCGGTTGACTCGAAATAGATCTGTAGATGAACGGTAAATCGGTATTTCAAATCGAAAAACTTCCAACATGAAAGTTGTAGAGGATGACCAGATCTACATACTCACCAAAGGAATTTGGATTTCGTGGAACGAGCACGAACTAATTGAAGATTCTCTTTGTCAGACCTGACGCATTGCGATGCGAAATTATCCGTGTATGGTGGACGAAAAGAGATGAGATTGGTCGGGATTGAAAGACCTCGACGAGATCTACAACTTTCGTGTAGAGCCCGAAGCGATTCGAGGTAGTTTTGGTGGTCAAAACAACGAGTTAAGATTTCGTTGATATAGGATTTCGAGAGGAGCAAAGGGAAAACGAAACTGCGGTCTGGTGGAGAGTTTATGTAGACTACAGGTCGGTGGAAAAAGTGGGCCTCGAAGTTAGGAACGTGTAGAAACAAACGGATCTGAATTCGAAATTGTGTAGCTCAAGAAAAGTGCGTTTAAGTGGATATTGGCAAATACGGGATTAGAGTTGTTTCTTGCGTGTTCCATGGATGGTGGCGGCTGGCTGGCTCGGTCGGCTGGGTGGGCTTGGCCTGGCCACTTGCTGGGCCGGTCGGTCCGGCTGGCCGGCCCACTTTATTTTTTTTTCTTTTTTCTTTTTCCTTTTCTTTTTACTTGTTTCTTTTATAAAAGTAGTTTCATAATTCCGATTTAAGTGAAACGAATTTCTACGAGTTTGTAAAATTATATTGCTCAGTATAGGACAACATAAAGATTTAAATTTAATAAATTATTATTTTATATCATTTTATTACTACTATGCCATTATGGCTATATGAGAATAGTTTCAACATACGCATACCAAACAAATTTATAAAAAATTGTAAAATCAAAAATAGTGTTTTAGGACAACACGGAACATGTTTAAAATTCATTTTTGAAAAATAAAATAATAATTATATGCTCTTGGCCTAATTGCTACTTTGGCAATATTTTACAAATATAGTTTTCTATAGTTTTATTTTTTTAAATAGAAATCCATTAAGGATTTGAAAACTTTGAAAGCAAGGATATGTTTGATTTTGAAAATACTTTAAAATCAAAAGTCTTTAAAAATACTATTTTGGAATTAACTTGTAAATAACTTTTAAAATTTTTTAATTCTTTGTGAATTTCAATAAATTTCAAACAATCAAGCATCAAATGTATTTTTATTTTACATTCCAGAATTTAGAAAATTTCGGGATGTGACAGACTACCACCCTTAAATGAAATCTTGTCCTCGAGATTTGAGAAAGGCTAGAAAGAAAAGGTTTTAGGCTCAGGTCTTCTAGAAGGTTCATCATATCCACTATTGCTTCTTTTTCAAACATCTCCGGGGAGATTTTCAGAAGTTAACCTTGGGCTTTGAAAACTTTACACTAAACCATATGCGGTCATACCATCCTCTATATCCATTCATATACGGATACTTATCCCATGGGTATTATCTTTTACTTGAGTATACTCAGGGGAACTCCTTGTGATACCTTCTCCAATACCATCTCATGCGGTATCTCGTGTAAATCCATAATCGGAGGGTACGGCTTCTACCACCCTTAAAAGAAACTTTTGTAGGTAGTCTTAGGTCTTGGGTTTAGGCTAAGCTCTTCTTGGATATGACTTGGCATTGGGTCGTCCATTGAAAAACATCTATGGCTGATGGCTTATGAGTTAAAATTCAATAGGAGAATGTTTATTCACATATAGTGAACAACATATATCTCGAAGGTGAATGGAATAGGTTTCCTTCATAAACGGGCTTTCAAAATCAAATGGTTGGTTGATGAACTATTTTTGATACTAACAGTCACTCTTTGGGTCAAACGAAAGACCAACATGAGATTACTTCAAGGCATCCTTCATATTCTTACTTGTTGGTGTCATCGGCGGTCTTCCGCTATTCTTCATCTAGTGGTTGGGTCTTCAAACTAACCGTAGTCCTACGATTGGTAGCACTTGCCTACTATAAGGGTATAATATTTCTCCACCCTAAGGTTCATGCTTATCGGCATCATCTCTTTCGTAGGTATGTCTCTCTAGATTCGCAAGGTCAATATTACGAAAGCGAATAATAAGAGTAGTAGGAAGGGTGATCAATCCATCCTGCAACCAGATCATTTCTCCGTATTTGATTTATTGAATCTCGTATTCTAACACTTGGTCAACCTCACAAGTTTGTTAAAAAAATTCTATGGAGAATTGAATCAATGTTTCAATCCCCATTTTTGCATTGTTTTGAAAACATTTCTATCGATCCTTAACTAAAGTTTTGTGTATCTCCCAATCAACGGTTCTTCATCTTGAGAGGGACATGAAGGTTGGTTTACTGAAGTTGTCTTCATAGCGAGTTGCCGAGAAAACATTCTCTGGGCTGGGTATAGATGAGAATAGATAGAAAGATTCTAAAGAAGGTTCCTACCCAAACACATCATATCAAGGAAAACATCTAATGAACAACATCTAACAAGCATCAAGCATCATGGTTCAAACACAAACAAACCAGCATGGTCATACCTCAATTTGGTAAGATCAATACTTTGTTACTTTATCGTTGGTTCGTTATAAGGGAACTAATGGTGGTCTAGAATATTTCTATATTGGATGCATCAAGTTTCTATTCTACTCCTTCGGTGTATCTTCGTGTGTTGTGCAGTCTGCATCGAAGTCCTTCAAATTTCTTCATTGGTCTTCCATGAAACACTTCTTGCAGAGTCGAAGAATATCACATGAAGCATCAGTTCCTCACTTCGGGTACAAGGTCATCATCTCTACTTCCTTGATGGTTTTCATAAGTTAGGTCATCTAAGGTGAGAGGAAAAATATTTGAAGATGGAGTAGATAAGAATACAAGAGGTTCAAAATCCAAACATATTTTTAATTGAAATAGGATTAGACAAATTTTAATTTTCATCCTAGGGTCTTCCTATTTCTAATCCAAACCTAGGGTCTCGATTCTACGAGCAACGAGTATGCTCGATACCATTCCGTAGCACCCTACCTTTTAAATAAAGGCAAGATACCTGTGTATAGTGCTATTCCGGGATCACTGATAGCACACACATTACAAAATATAGTAATCATTGCAATAGTATCAAATTACTACATCGTTGATCCAGAGGGTAAAGTAAAACCTTACAAATTGCATAGTCACATGGACTAGCTCAACAATATTCAGAACATACACAGCGGAAAGTAAATCATCAATGAGCCTTCATCATCTTCATGTGCCACAGGCAGATCATGTTGGAATGTAGACTCGAGATCCTACCACGTACTTCTCCTCAGAAAATCCTGCACGTTTGAATATGCAGCCCCACGAATGGAGGTCAGTACAATGATGTACTGGCAAATGACACTTATATGGTGGCTGTTTTGGGCATGACTATCTACATGATATTTGGCAAGTGGAATTTAGGCAAATTTGCATAAATCCAATTTTATCCTATATTTTATTTAAAACAAAACATTTTTATAAATCTTGAAAAGATGTTTACAAAAAGGGCACAAAGTCAAGATAACTCCCAGGTCACCACCACATACCATGGTTTTCACTTCCAGGTACGTAGCCCTGGGGCCACTCAACTAGGATAAACCTCAGGTCACCACCACATACCATGGTTTTCACTGCCAGGTATGTAGCCCTGGGAAAATCCAGTCCTATGTTTCTACACAAACTTTTAATCATTCAGAAAAGGTGATGAGATTATTCCGTACTTCCTTGTCTAGAGACTCAAATTGTCCATAACCGGGGACACGACTAAGATCTTAGTTTTTAACTCTGCAAAGGTTGTGCACTTTCACCTTACGACCCATTCTACCCAGAGAGAAGAATGAGACGATACCTTTCAGAAGGAGAGATCAACCATACCCGCAAGACCCGTTCCCACCTATAGAGATCAACCATACCTCAGACCCGTTCCCACCTATAATTCTGCTACCAGCCAATGTCTTGCAACAAGTTGAACCCTCGCATCTTACTCAATCAAGACAGAGCCCATAATATCATAAGGCTGCACTGGAAGTACACTAAACACGGAAGACATAGCAATCTCTTTGTTCCTGGGTGGCAAACCACAAGTGCACTCACCCCCCAGGTCACCACCACATACCATGGTTCACTCCCATGTATGTAGCCCCAGGTAGCCACTCAACATAATCCAAAGCCACACCAATTCCACCCAGGTGTTTCATTAAGGTTATTAACTTTCAATTTTTCAAACAACACTTTAACCAACAAGTGAAACAAAGCATTTTCATCATTTTTAAATCACTTTCGATGATCCTAGCAAGTTGGGTTTAAGAGGTGGCTACACGCTACTAGGATCTAAGCATAGCATAATACTTTTCTTTTGAAAACAAAATCCTACCATGCATACTATTTTCAAAACACTAATGCATAATTAAAATAAGTAAGATTTGAATGTCACTTGCCTTTTTGGTAGTCGAAGCGCGTTCACTTCTCTTAATCAAAATACGTGCCTCTCCGTATAACACAGAATATGGCACAACATTAACACACCATTCAACAACAACATCATAATCAAACAAGACAACAAAAATAAACAAACATTCGATATGAACAATCATAGACATGTATGCATGCAACAATTTAACTTCACAAGAGGGGTGGTGTGTAAGTGTTGCATTATGTGTTCTCTGATATGTGCAATGTTAATAAAGTATTCTGGACATTTAATTTGATTTAGAAAAACCATTAATCGAGTATCTACTTTACATATACAACCTTATTAATTAGCTACAGCAAGCATTATGTGTTGTAAAAGTTTGAATTTGACCTCCCTGGATAGACTACAGTAACACAAGAATAGGGCAATTGGATTCATTCGAAAAAGTTTTATAGAATTTGAATTATCATCGAATTACCGATTTGAATAGATTTTACTAAAGCAAGTTTGTGCACGTATCAAAGTTGTACAACTCCCATACCAAGTTGAAGTACATGTTCTGAGGATTCCATAAAGTACAAAATCATCAAATTTGGATCAGTAGATTATTTTATACAAATTTTATAGTGCACAATAGTCAATTTCTCTATTTGAATTACAATGCTAAATCTAACACAGTACCTACACCATATTACTGCATAAATGTGTAGTACATACTGTAAGCTTTCCAAAACTATAAAGTTTGTAAAATTTGGCCCTACGGTTGATTTTATATTGAATTTACAAGTTGTGCAGCAAATCTGGTATTTAAATTCAAATTTAAAACGAGTTTGACCGAGTTTGACTGAGACGCTCGATCTGTATCGCTTACCGTACCGCTGACTCGCTGATCGTACCGCTGATCGTATCTGCTGACTGTACCGCTGACTGCTGACTGTACCGCTGACTGTAATTTGACTTTGACCAGACTGAGTTGACTATGCTGATGTCATATGATGTCATAAAGGTTGACTGAAAAATTTACTCCGATGGAAAAACTTTCTACATCAAAGTTGTATAGAGTTAATAGATCTATCTAACGCATAATTTACTTTTCACAACGAATTAATGAGTTTGACAAGATCTGGGTTATACCTTATAAGATCTGAATTTTGTAACATCATTTTCTCCTTGCTCGGTGAACGAAACAAGGTGAGACTTGCGGCAATTGAAAGATCTTGACGAGAGGAACAACTTCCGTGTTGAAGTCATGACGATTCGAGATCGTTTTGAAACTCGATTTGGCTCCGGTTGATTCGAAATAGATCTGTAGATAAACGGTAAATCGGTACTTCAAATCGAAAAACTTCCAACATGAAAGTTGTAGAGGATGATCAGATCTACATACTCACCAAAGGAATTTGGATTTCGTGGAACGAGCATGAACTAATTGAAGATTCTCTTTGTCAGACCTGACGCATTGCAATGCGAACTTATCCGTGTATGGTGGACGAAAAGAGATGAGATTGTTCGGGATTGAAAGATCTCGATGAGATCTACAACTTTCGTGTAGAGCCCGAAGCGATTCGAGGTAGTTTTGGTGGTCAAAACAACGAGTTAAGATTTCGTTGATATAGGATTTCGAGAGGAGCAAAGGGAAAACGAAACTGCGGTCTGGTGGAGAGTTTATATAGACTATAGGTCGGTGGAAAAGGTGGGCCTCGAAGTTAGGAACGCGTAGAAACAAACGGATCTGAATTTGAAATTGTGTAGCTCAAGAAAAGTGCGTTTAAGTGGATATAGATTTGACAAATACGGGATTAGAGTTGTTTCCTGCGTGTTCCATCGATGGTGGCCGCTGGCTGGCTCGGTCGGCCGGGTGGGCTTGGCCTGGCCGCTTGCTGGGCCGGTCGGTCCGGCTGGCCGGCCCACTTTATTTTTTTTCTTTTTTTTTTCTTTTTCCTTTTTTTATACTTGTTTCTTTTATAAAAATAGTTTCATAATTCCGATTTAAGTGAAACGAATTTCTACGAGTTTGTAAAATTATATTGCTCAGTATAGGACAACATAAAGATTTAAATTTAATAAATTATTATTTTATATCATTTTATTACTACTATGCCATTATGGCTATATGAGAATAGTTTCAACATACGCATACCAAACAAATTTATAAAAAACTGTAAAATCAAAAATAGTGTTTTAGGACAACAAGGAACATGTTTAAAATCCATTTGTGAAAAATAAAATAATAATTATATGCTCTTGGCCTAATTGCTACTTTGGCAATATTTTACAAATATAGTTTTCTATAGTTTTATTTTCTTAAATAGAAATCCATTAAGGATTTGAAAACTTTGAAAGCAAGGATATGTTTGATTTTGAAAATACTTTAAAATCAAAAGTCTTTAAAAATACTATTTTGGAATTAACTTGTAAATAACTTTTAAAAAAATTTAATTCTTTGTGAATTTCAATCAATTTCAAACAATCAAGCATCAAATGTATTTTTATTTTACATTCCAGAATTTCACTACAAGAAAAGTTCTGATAGACAACGTCTCAAAATCGTCCGCTAAGAGGTATTTTTCGTCGCCTATGGGCCTAACCCGACGATATGGGTTCTGTTGTCGAAACTGCGTCAGGCAAAGTCCTACGACGATTTTTTCGGTCTGTCGCGCTTGGGCGCCCTTCCGCGACGGAAAATCGGACCGTTGCACAAGTGTTTCCGGGTGCCCGTTGACTGCTGACGTCATGCAAACTGACACGTGGCAGACGCCGTTAACTGGCAGTTAATGGCGTTAACCGCTGAAACCCCGTGGTAGATGGTAGGCCCACACGTGGCCAGCCACATCTTAAGCGGGCCGACCCATTAAGTTTGCGGGCCGGGCCAGCTGACTTAGTTTGACCGGTCAACTATATAGCTGGGCTGGTCCATTAGTTACGTGGGCCGGGCCTAACCTCTAAGGTTGACTGGTCAAAACAATAATGGGCCGGCCCACTAAGCATGTGGGCCGGGCCGAATGCACTCGTTTGACCAGTCAACAGGCAAAAGGGCCGGCCCACAAGACATGTGGGACCCACTTTCATGGTATCGGGCCGGCCCATTTACCAAGTGGGGTCCACATTAAAGCAAGTGGGCTGGCCCAAGAAGTTATTTGGTCGGCCCAATTAGCATGTGGGTCCCACTTTCCTGCTATCGGGCCGGCCCATTTAGTACGTAGGGTCCACATTAGATCAAATGGGCCGGGCCAAAAGCATAGGTGGGTCCCACTTTCCTGTTAAAGGGCCGGCCCATTTAGTATGTGGGGTCCACCATATAGCAAGTGGACCGGGCCAAAAGCACAGGTGGGTCCCACTTTCCTGTTAAAGGGCCGGCCCATTTAGTATGTGGGGTCCACCATATAGCAAGTGGGCTGGCCCAACACGCTAGTGGGCCGGGCCAAAAACACAGGTGGGTCCCTCTTTCCTCTTAAAGGGCCGACCCATTTAGTATGTGGGGTCCACCATGTAGCAAGTGGGCCGGCCCAACAAGATAGTGGGCGGGCCAAAAGCACGAGTGGGTCCCACTTTCTCGTTAAAGGGCCGGCCCATTTAGAACGTAGGGTCCACCATATAGCAAGTGGGCCGGCCCAACAAGATAGTGGGCCGGGCCAAAAGCACAGGCGGGTCCCACTTTCCTCTTAAAGGGCCGACCCATTTAGTATGTGGGGTCCACCACAAAAGCAATTGGGCTGGCCCAACTAGTTAGTGGGCCGGCCCAGTAGTTGGTGGGGTCCACCTAATAGTAAGTGGGCCGGCCCAATTAGTGTGTGGGGTCCACCATAAATCAAGTGGGCTGGCCCAATAAGTAAGTGGGCCAGCCCGTTTAGTTGCTGTTTATATGCCGGCATAATAGGCGCTTTAGGATTTTGCGGGCCGGCACATATGTGATTTCGCTTAATTGGGCCGTTTAAGGGATGGGAATTCGTGATTTAGATACTTAGAATATTTACGCAAGCATTGATTTACGTCGGATAGCCTCACTTACCACAAGCACCAAACAAAAAATGCGCGAAAGAACTATAAAAACTAACTAAATATTACATCAGCTGCAAGGCTTTGAAAAAAAATTACAGAACCCAGCGAAATTGAATGGTAATTAAACCTAGCAATACAATGAAGCGATCCGGCAATCTTTTAAGTTGTCCATGCAGCACCTATATCTGAAACAAAGACATTACAAGGTAGGACAGCAACAATGGAAAGGCAAATACACTACAATACTGTTTGCCAAAGAATTTGGAAGTCATCATTTCGTCGTTATAACAAGATCATTGTAATGCGCACAATAAGCAAACAAAGAGTGCATGTCGCATACCAACAGCCAATATAACAGAGCATGTTAGAATGAAACAGCGAGACTTACTACTGTCGAGTCCCATGCAAACCAACATGTTCAAGGAGTACAAAATTGGCATGAACAACATAGTAGCAGGCTATAAATTTTGTAACAACGACTGAGCAAGATGAAGTTATGATGTCTACATCTACAGAGCAGGGAATGTAAACCAAACATAGTAGCAGGCTATAAATTTTGTAACAACGACTGAGCAAGATGAAGTTACGATGGCAAAAGCTAAAGAGGAGGGAATGTGAACCAACATGTACCAAGTGCAATTACTTCATTTTAGCCGTGAACTAAATAATACTCCTGAACTTATAGTGAAGGGGATGCAAATCAAGATGTTTCGGGATATAAACTTGTAATGAGCAACACATAGAGGATAGTTAATGCTGGATCTTAGGATGGACCAGATACAGAATATAGTGGGATCACCTGTGAACTTGTATAAGAGGGAATGCAAACCAATATGTTCAGCATTCCATATGTGAGCGTCATGCCAAGTCAGAGAAACAAGTCAATAATGCAGCTTTTGAAGAACAAGATGGCACGCAAAATTATTATCTAGTAATATGACAAGTTTATTTGTACTACATGCTAGATAGCAGAGTGATAGCATGCCAAACTAAGTCCTTACTTTGTTAGCTTACAATGAAGTAGATACAAAACAATGGCATCACCCGTAGTACAGGGAATGCAAGCCAACATGTTCATGGAGTAAAAAATTGGCACAAACAACATAGTAGCAGGCCATAATTTTTGTAACAACGATCGAGCAAGATAAAGTTATGATGGCTAGATCTACGAGAGGCAATGTAAACCAAATATAGAAGTTACGATGCCAAAATCTATAGAGCAGGGAATGCGAACCAACATGTGCAATTACTTAAAATTGGCCATGAACTAAATAATAGCAGGATGTTACTATAATACCTATAATTTTTTTAACAACGACTGAGCAAGATAGAAGTTATGATGGCTACATCTACAGAGCAGGGAATGCAAACCAAAATATTCAATCGCTTAAAGTTAGCAATGAACTAGAAAATAGCAAGGTGTTACGGTCATAGCTAGGAATGAACTAAAATAGCTTCAGACAAACAAGCATATGAACCCAGAACATGGCGCTAAAACAAGGGACTTACATTAGGAGAAGCACTCTGTGGGAGTCACAGCAGATCTTCCTGGGGTTGATAGATCCGGTGATGAAGTACGCAACATGTGCTACTTGGGGTTGGAGAGACGGCCATTACACTTCATGGTTACTCATCTCATCTGCAAAAACGTAACGGCGCGTCGTTAGCACAAACAGGTTCCCCCAAGATTAAAGAAGAACTTGCAGGCAAGCAATAGAAAAGCGACAGTAGAAGAGTTTAGATCGTGCACGGCGCCGGTGAAGCAGATCCGGTTCATGCACAGCGGTGTCGGTAAGCAAGATCCGATGCGGTGGACGACGGATCCGGCGAAGCGGCTCCGGTGGGGTGGACGATACCGCAGCTGAAGCGACTGCGGTAAACTGCTGGATGAGCATATGGTTTCGAGGTTCGGCGGGGATGATCCGGTCCGGTTGATGACGGCATCGATGAAGCGGCTCCGGCAGGCAGCCGGATGACGAGGATCGTGAAAGATCGAGATGTCGCCTAGAGGGGGGGGGGTGAATAGGCAATTACAAACTCTTACGGATTTGTCTTGTAAGAATGCGGAATTAAACTATCGTTTAGATTACAAGCACAAATCCTAAATATGTTAAGCTCAACTAAGTGTAACAATAGCAACTAGAGCTAATCAAGATAGGCACAAGATATATGTAGCACAAGTGATAGCAAGATATATGTACTTCAAGCACGATGGCTATCACAAGGAAAGAGAGCTCGGGTATAGAAATAACCGAGGCACGCGGAGACGAGGATGTATTCTCGTGTTCCCTTCCTTTGCAAGAAGGTACGTCACGTTTGGAGGAGTGGAGGTCCCACGAAGGATTCCTCGCGCCACGAAGGCTCACCCTATTCTCCGAACCACACCCACGAAGGATAATGGCCCTTTCCTTATGGTTAGCTTTTCCTACGCTCCGGAGATGGAAAGCTCCACAACCACTTCACAAGCTCCACGAAGGAGAAGAGATCACCGGAGCACCAATCACCAAGCCAATCTTCACAATCTTCTTGAAGAGATCACCGGAGCACCAATCACCAAGCCAACTAGGAGGTCTCCCTCCAAGAGTAAGAAGCTCACGGTCTCTCACTCGAACTAATCGTGGTAGAGAGCTCAACACTATGCGATGATGCAAAGCAAGAACACTAGAGGTGTTCAAATCCTTCACTCTCAAATCCCACCCAAGCAACAAATGCTAGGATGAGATTGGAGAGGAAGAACAATGGGGAAAGTCAAGAAAAGACTCCAAGATCTAGATCCCAAGAGATTCCCTCACTTAGAGAAGAAATGGATTGGTGGAAGTGTGGATCTAGATCTCCTCTCTTAGATCCCTCAAGAATGAGCAAGAATGGTTGGAGGAATCAAAGGGGAGAGCAAGTTCTTCAAATGCAACAATGGAGGAGAGAGAATGGGAAGAACTAGCTCAGCCCAAGGTGGAAGAAGGGCTATTTATAGCCCAAGAGCAAATATAACCGTTGGGGAAAAGTTGGGCTGAGTCAACCGTCGAGGAAGCCGGTGAACCGGGCCTGGGGCCGGGCCGTCCGGTCCAGGGCCCGGTCAGACCGGGCCACATACCGGACCAGCCGGTCCAAACCGGGCGGCAGACCGGACCTCGACCGGGGTCACTTTTCGTCTTCCAGGAACTCATCCGGTTGGCGCCCGGTTGGCGACCGGTTGGCGACCGGTTGACCGGACGGCACGCCGAGCCCGCCGGTTGGTAGGCCGGCTGACCGGGCGGCAGGCCGGAGCTAGTCCGGCGCACGGGCCGGTCCGACCGGGTCCCTGACCGGGAGAGCAGGAAAACATGTTATACAAAAACTGTGATAACTTTTGTGTCCGGACCCCGATTGACATGAAACCAATTTTGTTGTAAAGATAATGACGAATAGAACCCCAACAAAAACATTTTATATGATTTTAGAGAGGGAGTCTCCCACCGCCAAGAAACGGTGAAGACGTCCAAACTCGAAAACGCAATAGAAGATGCATGCGGATTCCGTTTTCGACGAACTTGGGCTTGTTGTAAAGCTAGCAAGAAGATCAAGAACCTCACACAGAGAAACACCAAGAAGCAATAGGGATATGCAAAGTATGCAAAGGATTGAGCTCCCTAAGACGATGCGATCAAGTTACCCAACCGAAAGCCCCTCTTGATAGTGCGGCTACATATCCTATAATCCGGTCTCCCAACAACCACCTTGAGACCGGTAAAAGGAAAACCTAGCAAGGCCATACCTTTGCCTTGCGCAACCCGCTTGATCTTGATGATAGCTCTTCAAGCTCCACTCAAGCCGGAATGCCTCACTTGATCATCGTCGCTTCATGAAGACTCACAAATGCTCCCCCATACATCATGATGGGAAAGCTCTATTGATGCACATCTTCACATGTCCATTATCACCAAATGGACGACAAGCTTCAAGCATGTGATCCACTTGAGATGCTCATCATGAACTTGCCCGACTTAACCTTGTACCTTCTCATTGATGTCTACGGGACTTCTATTCTTGTAGACAGTGTTGGGCCTCCAAGAGCAGAGGTTTGTAGAACAGCAGCAAGTTTCCCTTAAGTGGATCACCCAAGGTTTATCGAACTCAGGGAGGAAGAGGTCAAAGATATCCCTCTCAAGCAACCCTGCAACCACAAAGCAAGAAGTCTCTTGTGTCCCCAACACACCTAATAGGTGCACTAGTTCGGCGAAGAGATAGTGAAATACGGGTGGTATGAATAAGCGGTAGCAACGGCACCGAGAAAAGTGCTTTGCCCAGGACGAGTAAACAAGCGAGTAGTAATGCAGCGATAGTAACGCAAGTAAAACGAGTAAACAAGCAGCGATAGCGATATTTAGGAACAAGGCCTAGGGATTGGACTTTCACTAGTGGACACTCTCAACATTGATCACATAACGAACGAGATAAATGCATACTCTACACTCTTGTTGGATGATGAACACATTGCGTAGGATTACACGAACCCTCAATGCCGGAGTTAACAAGCTCCACAATAATGCTCATATTTTAGTAACCTTTAGTGTAAGATAGATCAAAAGACTAAACCAAGTACTAACATAGCATGCACACTTGTCACCTTCATGCATATGTAGGAGGAATAGATCACATCAATATTATCATAGCAATAGTTAACTTCGCAATCTACAAGAGATCATGATCATAGCATAAACCAAGTACTAACACGGTGCACACATCTGTCACCTTTGCACACGTGCGGGAGGAATAAAACTACTTTAATAACATTGCTAGAGTAGCACATAGATAAATTGTGATACAAACACATTGCAATCATAAAGAGATATAAATAAGCACCTCACTATGCCATTCAACGAGTGAATAAGTATTCTATGAAATATAGCCTAAAAGACCCACACGGTGCACACACTCGTCACCTTTACACACGTGGGACAAGGAGTCTCCCGGAGATCACATAAGTAAAACTCACTTGACTAGCATAATGACATCTAGATTACAAGCGTCATCATATGAATCTCAATCATGTAAGGCAGCTCATGAGATTATTGTATTGAAGCACATAGGAGAGAGATGAACCACATAGCTACCGGTACAGCCCCGAGCCTCGATGGAGAACTACTCCCTCCGCATGGGAGCGAGCAGCGGTGATGAAGATGGCGGTGGAGATGGCAGCGGTGTCGATGGAGAAGCCTTCCGGGGCACTTCCCCGCTCCGGCAGGGTGCCGGAACGAGACTCATGTCCCCCGGATCTTGGCTTCGCGATGGCGGCGGCTCGGAAGGTTTTCCGTATCGTGGTTCTTCGTATCGGGGTTTTCGCGACGGAGGCTTTATATAGGCGAAGAGGCGCGGAGGGTCGAGGGTGGCCACACCATATGGCTGCGCGGGGGCCTCGTCGCGCCGGCCATAGTCCGGGGGCCCGGTGCCCCTCCGGTCCTTCCGGGTGTTCCGGATGCTTCCGGTGAAAATAGGAACCCGGGTCTTGATTTCGTCCGATTCCGAGAATATTTCGTTACTAGGATTTTTGAAACCAAAAACGAGCAGAAAATAGGAACCGGCACTTCGGCATCTTGTTAATAGGTTAGTTCCAGAAAATGCACGAATATGACATGAAGTGTGCATAAAACATGTAGGTATCATCAATAATATGGCATAGAACATAAGAAATTATCGATACGTCGGAGACGTATCAAGCATCCCCAAGCTTAGTTCTGTTCGTCCTGAGCAGGTAAAACGATAACAAAGATAATTTCTGAAGTGACATGCCATCATAACCTTGATCATACTATTTGTAAACATATGTAGTGGATGCGGCGATCAAAACAATGGTAATGACATGAGTAAACAAGTGAATCATAAAGCAAAGACTTTTCATGAATAGTACTTCAAGACAAGCATCAATAAGTCTTGCATAAGAGTTAACTCATAAAGCAATAAATCAAAGTAAAGGTATTGAAGCAACACAAAGGAAGATTAAGTTTCAGCGGTTGCTTTCAACTTGTAACATGTATATCTCATGGATAATTGTCAACATAGAGTAATATAACAAGTACAATATGCAAGTATGTAGGAATCAATGCACAGTTCACACAAGTGTTTGCTTCTTGAGGTGGAGAGAGATAGGTGAACTGACTCAACATAAAAGTAAAAGAATGGTCCTTCAAAGAGGAAAGCATCGATTGCTATATTTGTGCTAGAGCTTTTATTTTGAAAACATAAAGAGAGCATAAAAGTAAAATTTTGAGAGGTGTTTGTTGTTGTCAACGAATGGTAGTGGGCACTCTAACTACCTCATCAACCGGACTTTCAAGAGCGGCTCCCATGAAGGACGTTATCTCTACCGAGCAAGGTAGATCATCCCTCTTCTCTTTTGTTTACACATGTACTTTAGTTTAGTTTTTCTTTATTTATGGATGACACTCCTCCCAACCTTTTGCTTACACAAGCCATGGCTAACCGAATCCTCGGGTGCCTTCCAACATTCACATACCATGGAGGAGTGTCTATTTGCAAAATTAAGTTGCTTATCGATGAATCGGAGCAAAACATGCGAAGAGAATTATCAATGAAAGTTAATTAATTGGGGCTGGGAACCCCATTGCCAGCTCTTTTTGCAAAATTATTGGATAAGCGGATGTGCCACTAGTCCATTGTGAAAGTCGAGTCAAAAGTAAATGACAAGATCGAAAGATAAAACACCACATACTTCCTCATGAGCTATAAAACATTGACACAAATAAGAGGTGATAAATTTTGAATTATTTAAAGGTAGCACTCAAGCAATTTACTTTGGAATGGCGGAGAAATACCATGTAGTAGGTAGGTATGGTGGACACAAATGGCATAGTGGTTGGCTCAAGGATTTTGGATGCATGAGAAGTATTCCCTCTCGATACAAGGTTTAGGCTAGCAAGGTTATTTGAAACAAACACAAGGATGAACGGTACAGCAAAACTCACATAAAAGACATATTGTAAACATTATAAGACACCATACCGTCTTCCTTGTTGTTCAAAACTCAATACTAGATATTATCTAGACTCTAGAGAGACCAATTATGCAAACCAAATTTTAGCAAGCTCTATGTATTTCTTCATTAATGGGTGCAAAGTATATGATGCAAGAGCTTAAACATGAGCACAACAATTGCCAAGTATCAAATTATCCAAGACATTTTAGAGTTACTACATGTAGTATTTTCCAATTCCAACCATATAACAATTTAACGAAGAAGAAACTTCGCCATGAATACTATGAGTAGAGCCTAAGGACATACTTGTCCATATGCTACAGCGGAGCGTGTCTCTCTCCCATAAAGTGAATGCTAGGATCCATTTTATTCAAACAAAACAAAAAACAAAAACAAACCGACGCTCCAAGCAAAGTGCATAAGATGTGACGGAATAAAAATATAGTTTCGGGGGAGGAACCCGATAATGTTGTCGATGAAGAAGGGGATGCCTTGGGCATCCCCAAGCTTAGACGCTTGAGTCTTCTTAAAATATGCAGGGGTGAACCACCTGGGCATCCCCAAGCTTAGAGCTTTCACTCTCCTTGATCATATTGCATCATACTCCTCTCTTGATCCTTGAAAACTTCCTCCACACCAAACTCGAAACAACTCATTAGAGGGTTAGTGCATAATAAAAATTAACATGTTCAGAGGTGACACAATCATTCTTAACACTTCTGGACATTGCATAAAGCTACTGGACATTAATGGATCAAAGAAATTCATCCAACATAGCAAAAGAGGCAATGCGAAATAAAAGGCAGAATCTGTCAAAACAGAACGAGTCCGTAAAGATGGATTTTATTAGGCCACCAGACTTGCTCAAATGAAAATGCTCAAATTGAATGAAAGTTGCGTACATATCCGAGGATCATGCACGTAAATTGGCTTAATTTTGTGAGCTACCTACAGGGAGGTAGACCCAGATTCGTGACAGCAAAGAAATCTGGAACTGCGCAGTAATCCAAATCTAGTACTTACTTTACTATCAAAGACTTTACTTGGCACAACAATGCAATAAAATAAGATAAGGAGAGGTTGCTACAGTAGTAAACAACTTCCAAGACACAAATATAAAACAAAGTACTGTAGCAAAATAACACATGGGTTATCTCCCAAGAAGTTCTTTCTTTTTAGCCATTAAGATGGGCTCAAGCAGTTTTAATGATGCACTCGCAAGAAATAGTATGTGAAGCAAAAGAGAGCATCAAGAGGCAAATTCAAAACACATTTAAGTATAACATGCTTCCTATGCATAGGAATCTTGTAAATAAACAAGTTCATGAAGAGCAAAGTAACAAGCATAGGAAGATAAAACAAGTGTAGCTTCAAAAATTTCAGCACATAGAGAGGTGTTTTAGTAACATGAAAATTTCTACAACCATATTTTCCTCTCTCATAATAACTTTCAGTAGCATCATGAGCAAACTCAACAATATAACTATCACATAAAGCATTCCTATCATGAGTCTCATGCATAAAATTATTACTCTCCACATAAGCATAATCAATTTTATTAGTAATAGTGGGAGCAAATTCAACGAAGTAGCTATCATTATTATTCTCATCAAGTGTAGGAGGCATAGTATAATCACAACAAAATTTACTCTCCGCAGTAAGTGGCACCAAAAGACCACTATCATTATAATCATCAGAAATAGGAGGCAAAGTATCATCAAAGAAAATTTTCTCCTCAATGCTTGGGGGACTAAAAAGATCATGAAAACCAGCTTCCCCAAGCTTAGAACTTTCTATATTATTATCAACAATGGTGTTCAAAGCGTTCATACTAATATTACTACCAAGCATGCAAATAAGATTCCATAGGTTTTTTAATTTTCGCATCAAACAATCCATGTTTTAAATCAGGAAATAGAATAAGAAGCTCATTGTTGTCCATTATGCCAAACTAGTGTAAACAAGAAACAAAAAGATGCAATTGCGGGATCTAAAGGAAATAGCTTCGAGCACAAACACAATGGCGCCGGAAAAGTGCTCAGTTACTCGGAACCGGAGTATGAGTGCCTTTTACCTTTCCTCCCCGGCAACGGCGCCGGAAAAGTGCTTGATGTCTACGGGACTTCTATTCTTGTAGACAGTGTTGGGCCTCCAAGAGCAGAGGTTTGTAGAATAGCAAGCAAGTTTCCCTTAAGTGGATCACCCAAGGTTTATCGAACTCGGGGAGGAAGAGGTCAAAGATATCCCTCTCAAGCAACCCTGCAACCACAAAGCAAGAAGTCTCTTCTGTCCCCAACACACCTAATAGGTGCACTAGTTCGGCGAAGAGATAGTGAAATACAGGTGGTATAAATAAGCAGTAGCAACGGCACCAGAAAAGTGCTTTTCCCAGGACAATAAACAAGCAGTAGTAATGCAGCAGTAGTAACGCAGTAAAACAGTAAACAAGCAGCGATAGCAGTATTTAGGAACAAGGCCTAGGGATTGGACTTTCACTAGTGGACACTCTCAACATTGATCACATAACAGAATAGATAAATGCATACTCTACACTCTTGTTGGATGATGAACACATTGCGTAGGATTACACGAACCCTCAATGCCGGAGTTAACAAGCTCCACAATAATGCTCATATTTTAGTAACCTTTAGTGTAAGATAGATCAAAAGACTAAACCAAGTACTAACATAGCATGCACACTGTCACCTTCATGCATATGTAGGAGGAATAGAACACATCAATATTATCATAGCAATAGTTAACTTCGCAATCTACAAGAGATCATGATCATAGCATAAACCAAGTACTAACACGGTGCACACACTGTCACCTTTGCACACGTGCAGGAGGAATAAAACTACTTTAATAACATTGCTAGAGTAGCACATAGATAAATTGTGATACAAACACATTGCAATCATAAAGAGATATAAATAAGCACCTCACTATGCCATTCAACAGGTGAATAAGTATTCTGTGAAATATAGCCTAAAAGACCCACACGGTGCACACACTCGTCACCTTTACACACGTGGGACAAGGAGTCTCCGGAGATCACATAAGTAAAACTCACTTGACTAGCATAATGACATCTAGATTACAAGCATCATCATATGAATCTCAATCATGTAAGGCAGCTCATGAGATTATTGTATTGAAGCACATAGGAGAGAGATGAACCACATAGCTACCGGTACAGCCCCGAGCCTCGATGGAGAACTACTCCCTCCGCATGGGAGCAGCAGCGGTGATGAAGATGGCGGTGGAGATGGCAGCGGTGTCGATGGAGAAGCCTTCCGGGGGCACTTCCCCGCTCCGGCAGGGTGCCGGAACAGAGCCTCCTGTCCCCCAGATCTTGGCTTCGCGATGGCGGCGGCTCAGGAAGGTTTTCCGTATCGTGGTTCTTCGTATCAGGGTTTTCGCGACGGAGGCTTTATATAGGCGAAGAGGCGGTGCAGGAGGGTCGAAGGGGTGGCCACACCATATGGCGGCGCGGCCAGGGCCTGGGCCGCGCCGGCCTATAGTCTGGGGGCCCAGTGCCCCCCTCTGGTCCTTCCCGGGTGTTCTGGATGCTTCCGGTGAAAATAGGAACCTGGGTCTTGATTTCGTCCGATTCCGAGAATATTTCGTTACTAGGATTTCTGAAACCAAAAACAGCAGAAAACAAGAACTGGCACTTCGGCATCTTGTTAATAGGTTAGTTCCAGAAAATGCACGAATATGACATGAAGTGTGCATAAAACATGTAGGTATCATCAATAATATGGCATAGAACATAAGAAATTATCGATACGTCGGAGACGTATCACTCATACTCTCATAAGATAGAGCATGGCTAATATTGAGTTCCACATAAGAACTCCATCTTCATTTCTTCTTCTTGATCATATCACATATATGTCTTCAAATCGATGATCTTGATGCCAACACACAAGATGTATCTTTATTTACATGGCATCCATACTTGAATCCAACACATGGAATACAAGTAGAACCTATGGAATATTCCTTCATATAAACTCAATGAAAAACATTAGTCCATAGGGGTTGTCATTAATTACCAAAACCACACATAGGGGCAATATACCCTTACAGATCGCGAGGCCTCGGG
>NC_061514.1:211013299-211074212 GCF_022539505.1 Lolium rigidum
CACTTCTCCGCGTGGCACGACAATTTTTTTCTGTTGGGCACCACTTCCCACGAGCTGATGTGGCATTGAATCTCCACTATATCCCCTTTTATTTAACCGTTCCAAACAGTTTGCTTCTTCATCCTCTTCGCACTAGCACTCCAAAAGCCCTCTCAGCCACCATGTCTTCTTCCTCCTCCGCCTCATCGGGTCTTTCCATCGAGTCCTCCTCCTCCCGCGAGCCGAGCCGGAGTGGAACCCGGCGGAGGCCCACGCGGGCCAACATCCGCCGCGCCATCGAGGCCGGGGATGAGCCGGAGTCACGACTTCTCCATCGTGAGTCGGGAGGACGACAAGTCCTCGACCGATGGGGAAAGTGACCTCCGCTTCCTCGCCGACGGGGAGACGGAGGAGGAGAGCGATGACGATCGCCTCTCCTGCAGATGACTTCACCTTCTCGAGGAGGAGGAGGAGGAGGAGGAGGGAGGAGGAGGGCGACACCTCCTCCGAGCGAACCGCCGGCCAAGCGCTTCTGCCCACGGCCGGGGAGATCTCGCGACCTCGACGGCGACGACGACGACGACGACGAGGAGGACGAGGACAACGAGGGTCTGCCGGCGGTCGCTACGGCGGCGGCGACGAGCCCGCCGGGAGTAGCGCCGACAGCGGCGACGACGGCGACGACGAGGGCAGCTACGGCCCGTAGATAGGACCCTTAGCATAGGATCAGTAGTAGTAGACGGGGCAATGTATCCCCTTGGTACTTCCTTTTGAGAACAATCAGCTCTTTTATGTAAGAAATCTCGTTTATCAATGAAGAAGTTCCCCAATTTGATTTTGCCGATTTCCTTTATGCCAATTTAGCGATTTCCCCTCATGCTGATTTGCTAGATTGTCTCTTAGCCAATGCTCAATTAGCCGATGGCAACGCATCGGTCCCTCATAATCCGTCCTTCATCTCTTCGACTACGGAGTGATCGTAAACCTGGTCAACGCTCAGTAAGCCGATGTCAGCGCATCAATCCCTCATGATCTATCCTTCATCTTTTCGACCGATGAGTTTGAGCTCTGATGGATCACCACCTTTGAAGAAGATCGCGACGCAGGACTGGCGATGGCAACCCAGTCGGCTTCCAAAAACAGAGCATCCACCGAGGCCGGCTGCCCCTCGAGCCTCGGTCGAGGTGCAAACGATGATGAGGACACGTAATTCGGACAAATGGACCCGAGCTCGATCATGTCGAGAGGGCTACCATGCGAAACCAGCCAGAGCCGATCACCCCTCTTGCGTTGAAAGCGAATCTGCGAGATGGTCACCGGCGGCTTTAGAAACCAAAACTCCTACGACAAAGAGTTGGAGGTCCTCGTGTCTTGAACACGCAGGCTGGTAGATCTGTGTCGTTGTGCTAGAGTCGATGGCTATGCATCGGCTTTGTTCCTCATGAGAATTTTTTTTTACGGGCCGATTTTTCCTATCGGCCCCCAATGTTTTCACTTGCACATGTATCGCACATGTTCATCGATTAGAGTGCCCCCGAGCCGATTACGCCGGAGTAGCTGCGATATCGGCTGCGTAGTTAGCCAAGGCACTATATGTGAACGTCGGCTCTGTTAGGACCGGTGTGGATTTCTTCCGGCGCATCGGCAGACGCAAACCCATTGCCCGTAAGATCGACGTTGAACCCGAGCGAGAATGAATGGTGAGGATAATTTTGGCCGATTCGTTGGAATCGGCCTCCATGTTGCTTGCTCGATGAAGGTTTTGCAATGTTCCTCCATAGATCCTTGGGGCCGATCACATGGATCGGCATCGCCACGTTTGTCCATAGATGCTGCTCTTGTTACACGGTCAGGCCGGTGGATAAAACCAGCCTAACCCCGTCCTTTGTCACGTCGATGCGCTCGCGATCGTCCAAATTGATGCACGAGAGTGGCTCTTGGCACTGATGTCTCCCAAACGTTCATGCCCGGCCGTTGAAATCTCGGCTGAATCATGCTCGTGGACGACTTCTACTTCATCTCCATCCTTTGTATTAGGCATTGGTGCATCGTGGATGGAATGCAACAGTTGGCGTGGATCCAATCTCTCCCTAGTAGGACAGCATAAGTGCTCTTGCTGTCGACAATAAAGAACGTCGTAGGGACGGTTTTCCTTCCTACGGTCAGATCCACGTTCAGAACACCTTGTGCGTCGGATGCTTGGCCGTTGAAATCGCTCGAGTCACATTGGTCTTGATCGAGATCCGAGCTAGGCGTCCCAACCGACGTAGCATGGAGTATGGCATAATGTTGATTGCCGCTCCGGTGTCTACCGACATCTTGTTGACGAGGCTGCCCATTGATGTAACCTCGCAAGTACGGAGGCCTTCGGATGCTGTAGCTTCTTTCTCGTGGCTTCTCAAAGATGACCGGCCGTGGGCGCGAGTCAAGTTGTGCCACAGGTGCTTCGTCTACTCTGGAGCACTAAACTCCGTTGGAAGGATGAACACCATGTTTGTGCCGGCACGATGTCTCATCATCGGCTTTCTTTTATCTGGGCGCCACTCTTTCCTTTGTAGCCGACCTTCTTCGTCCGGGGTTCGCTGAATTTTAGCGGCCGAGATCAGGCCGCGCCTTCCTCAACGTGTGCGGGTATAACCTTTCGGCTTCCTCCAAACCACGTAGTCGCTGAACCCTTCGCTTTTGGGAGCAGGCTGAGCCCATCGAGGGCACCACCTTGGCCGATGATACTTGTCTTCTTCATCATCGTCCTCTAGTTCCTCGAGATCTTCTGCCGAGAGGACTCGGCGTGCTTGTCCCGAGGCGGGAGAGGCCTAGACGTTTGAACACGGACACGTTGGCTGCGTCCTTCTTCTTTTGTTTACATTCAGGGCGATTGCTAGGTTGCTAGGCAATCGGCTCATTCCTGAATCCCAGCGGTGTCGAAGAAGGGGCAGTCCGGTGCCTATCCACGTCGTCTTGCTCTCTCGACTTTTCCTTGGCGTGGCGCTCATATCGCTCCTCGTCGCGATCATGCAGCGACGGCGTCTCTGATCGTCCCTAGCCGGGACGATCTCTTTCATCATCGGCGTTGTATCGCCGGCGTTGGTCGTATTGACCCACATACTTGTTGAGGAGGTGATCGAGAGAGAGGTCGGCGATATCTTACGTTCCTCACTTCTCCCTACTGTGATGTAGCGCTTGCCATCGTGACGGAGCCGATCGCGTGGAGCGGCTTCCTGCTGTGTCCTTGCTATGAGAGCAGCTGCCCTCATCTCCGTCCTTACCGAGTGGTGCCCGAGGTCCTACCATGTTGATATTGCACGAGAATCCTGGCTGGCACCCTCCATGGTAAGTGCACTCCACCATGTTAACGGCGGGGAAGGGTGTGTGTCGACCTTCATGGCGTACTTGGCTGAAAATTAGGCGCCCTTGTTCTATCGCCATTTGGACCTGCGACGCCACACCTGCGGTCGTTGGTGGCGTGGGTGAACGTGTTATGCCATTTGCGGTATGGCTTTCCGTTCAGCTCCTGCACCGTGGGGATCTTGTGGCCTTCGGGTAACTCAGTTTGCTTCTCCTTGAGTAAGAGGTCGAAAATCTGCTCAACTTTGGTCACGTCGAAGTCGAACCCTTTTGGAGGACCTTGTGGCTTAACCCATTTACGGGACACGGGGCTTGCCCCCAGAGTCCATTCAGCCATTGCTACCTCTTGATCTCCCGCGACACCTTCATCTTCATCTGCCTCAACCGGGACCACCGCGCGCTTCAATTTATCCTGGTAAACATCAGGGTGTAGCTTGTTCATATGCTTGACGGCTTACTGCACCATGTGCGCCGGTGAAGGGTGAGTGCGCAGGAGGCCACGTCCTTGATCGATGATGAGAGACCCACCACCGCCAACTCGGCTGCTTCTTTTTCACTCCACATGAACCGAATAGCATCGGTTCCTGACGGTCTGAAGCGGTTGGACGTATTCACCTGCTGTTTCCCCGCGCTTCGTCGTACTTGTGCTAGATCGGCAATGCTAGCCTCGGAAGCCTCAGAGTGATGCTGTATGTGGAGCTTGCTCTTCCAGCGCTTCCAAGTCCGGATTGAGTGCGGTGGCGGCGATGTGTACCACCCGAAAGCCGATCCTGTGAGGGGCTGTGCGAAGAACCTCACGCGCGGCTCGTCGATGCTTGAGATCGTGCCCGGTTGTGCCAAATATCGGCTCACATGCTCGATGGAGCTGGAACCATCGATCCATTAAACTTGGTGAAATCGGGGAGCCGATATTTGGGTGGTAGCGGGATCAACTCGTACTCGTTGGGGTACGGCTTGGAATAGCCGATTGTCCTCCTTTTCGGCGTCATGCCGGAGCTGGTCTTTCGGGATTGTACAAATCTGATCCGCGGTGATGGGCTGCGGGCGTCGAACCACGAAGATTCGCCGGGGTGGCATACTTAGCCAGCCATGCTTGCTTTTCCAGCTGCGAGCCAACTGCGGGAGCTGAGCTGCGGGAGGTTTGTCGGAGCGGCATACTTAGCTAGCCACGTACGCTTCTCAAGATCTGTTCCCGGCGTTCCTCCTGGCATGTTCAGGAAGTCCCTGCTTGTTGCGGTCTGGTTCGAAGTGCCCGGTTACTGCGGTCTGGCACGTATGCGCACGTGTATCCGTGCGGGATCTCCTTGGGCGCCTCATGCAAGAATTGGTAGTCACTAGGGTCACCCACCGATCTTGTAGACGACGTATGCTTCGATGAACTCGGCACTCACGGTGCTGCCAACGCAAGCGGCAGCGGTGGACGGGGCTGGGTGGCATCTCTCCTTGGTAAGTCCCTAGAGCTGGTCTGACGGAGAATGCTGATGGCTCATGATTTCTGGATCACGCGCGGAGCGACACGCTCCAAAGTGTTCACCGAGGCTCTCGAGAATGGCGGTGCGGCGAATGAGCCACCATGAAGTTGATCTCACTGACAGCGGCGACCTGGTGCGTTCTTCTGACGGGGTGGACAGGTCCACTCCATCGAGCGCGCCTTCGGGTGAGAACCCTTTCCACCTGATGCCATGTGAGCGGGTTCTGTGAAAAGAGCCGATGAGGTCGGCTTCGAGGACTGCTTTGATCTCGTCATGCTTCTTCTTGAGCTCCTCAGTCAGATCCTCGTACTTGACCGGAGTGCCTTCCGCCATCTCGGATGTAGATGGCGATGCGGTTGATGTCGAAGATGGTCCCACCGGGCGTGCCGAGAATGTGTTGCGGTCGAAACCCACCGGCGGGCAGCGACGGGCAACACCGTAGAGCGGGAATCTCCCGGGACTGCGGCTGGCCCTGGTCCCTCCGAGCGACGGCCCGCAAAGCCTTCGGCACGCACGTCCGATGCTGATGCAAGGGCGTGCCACCTGACCTATACCTGATCGGGGAAGGTGTTGGATGATGCCTCGCTTAGTTTCTGCATGGCATACACGTAAACGTTAAATACGAGCCTCGATCGGCTCTCGGGTTATCCTGTGAATCGGCTCAAGAGCCGATCCACCCATGATGCGTACGAGGTGTACGATCGGATGGTGGTCTGCTTGATCAAGATAAAGCTAAAACGACCTACTACGATTTGGGGTTTTCACCGCATAATCGGAACATCCTACTCGTGATCGAGCCTGGCGGCCACGCACGGTGATCGTAAACCGACCCTAGACAAGGCCTAAAAACCAACACGAAGTTGATCCTCGGAACATCCTGTCTAGGGCTAGCAAACTACACCCTACGCGCCCTTTGGATCCTTCGACCCGTTTGTAAGGCCTAACAATGCAGATATTAAACTAATCCTTGAAGAACAAGGAGCAATCATAACGGATCGGATCTACTAAACAATGATCAAGCGGGTGCCACCCTTACACCCAAGATAGGTGTAAGGGCGCCTAGATGTCTAAGGGTCGCATGACGATAGCATATTATACGAAGAACAATGCTAACCCTAAAACACCTATGATAACTACGTTGCTCGCCATCAAAAAGGCTTCAGTACGAGCAACGCGTGAACGATGAATAAACGTGTCTTTGCCTAGATCGCAGAAGCGATCTAGGCAGCATGATCTACCGGAAGAAACCCTCGAGACGGGGAGTTGGCGATGCGCCGAGATTGGTTTGTGGTGAACGTGATTGTTGTTTATTTCATAAACCCTAGATACATATTTATAGTCAGGGGACTTTCTAATTCAGGCGTGCACCTAACAGGTGCACGGGTTAAACTCTAACTTCTAAGCGACACGTATCCTACTATGTTACGAGATACACGGGCAAACTAGCCCAAACTTGGTATAGAAGGCCGATTCATGTTCCAAGAAATGAAACTTTTATTGTTCGTAGAAGATGACATGCGGGACTGATGTCTACGAGTGCTTCTATTCTTGTAGACAGTGTTGGGCCTCCAAGAGCAGAGGTTTGTAGAACAGCAGCAAGTTTCCCTTAAGTGGATCACCCAAGGTTTATCGAACTCAGGGAGGAAGAGGTCAAAGATATCCCTCTCATGCAACCCTGCAACCACAAAGCAAGAAGTCTCTTGTGTCCCCAACACACCTAATAGGTGCACTAGTTCGGCGAAGAGATAGTGAAATACAGGTGGTATGAATAAATGCGAGCAGTAGCAACGGCACCAGAAAAGTGCTTTGCTGTCCAGGACTGGTGTGTGGTTGATGGTGGTAATATTACAGGAAGTATAGATGCAGTATTACAGTAAACAAACAGCGATAGCAGTATTTAGGAACAAGGCCTAGGGATCATACTTTCACTAGTGGACACTCTCAACATTGATCACATAACAGAATAAATAGATAGATGCTAGACTCTACACCCTCTTGTTGGATGATGAACACCACTAACTGTGTAGGATTACACGAACCCTCAATGCCGGAGTTAACAAGCTCCACAATATTCAATGTTCATATTTAAATAACCTTAGAGTGCATAACAGATCAACATAACCAAACCAAGTACTAACATAGCATGCACACTTGTCACCTTCACACTACGAAAGGAGGAATAGATCACATCAATACTATCATAGCAATAGTTAACTTCATAATCTACAAGAGATCACAATCATAGCCTACGCCAAGTACTACACGATGCACACACTTGTCACCATTACACCGTGCGGGAGGAATAAACTACTTTAATAACATCACTAGAGTAGCACATAGATAAATTGTGATACAAAACACATTGCAATCATAAAGAGATATAAATAAGCACTTCACTACGCCATTCATAACGGTGAATAAGTATTACGTGAAATATAGCCTAAGAGACCCACACGGTGCACACACTCGTCACCTTTACACACGTGGGACAAGGAGTCTCCGGAGATCACATAAGTAAAACCCACTTGACTAGCATAATGACATCTAGATTACAAGCATCATCATATGAATCTCAATCATGTAAGGCAGCTCATGAGATTATTGTATTGAAGCACATAGGAGAGAGATTTACCACATAGCTACCGGTACAGCCCCGAGCCTCGATGGAGAACTACTCCCTCCTCATGGGAGACAGCAGCGTTGATGAAGATGGCGGTGGAGATGGCAGCGGTGTCGATGGAGAAGCCTTCCGGGGGCACTTCCCCGTCCCGGCGGCGTGCCGGAACAGAGACTCCTGTCCCCCAGATCTTGGATTCGCGATGGCGGCGGCTCTGGAAGGTTTTTCGTACCGTGGCTTTTTTCGTCTCGAGGTTTTAGGTCAGGGACCTTTTTATAGGCGAAGAGGCGGAGTCGGAGAGGCGACGAGGCGGTGACACACTAGGGGGGCGCGGGCCCCCCCTTGGCCGCGCCGGCCTACCATCTGGTGGGCATGTGGCCCCCCTCTGGCGACTCTCGGGTGTTCTGGAAGCTTCGTGCAATCCTAAGATGCTGGGCGTTGATTTCGTCCGATTCCGAGAATATTTCCTTACTAGGATTTACGAAACCAAAAATAGCGAGAAAACGAGCAACTGGCCCTTCGGCATCTCGTCAATAGGTTAGTTCCGGAAAACGCATAAATATGACATAAAGTATGCATAAAACATGTAGATATCATCAATAATGTGGCATGGAACATAAGAAATTATCGATACGTCGGAGACGTATCGGCATCCCCAAGCTTAGTTCTGCTCGTCCCGAGCAGTAAACGATAACAAAGATAATTTCTGGAGTGACATGCCATCATAACCTTGATCATACTATTGTAAACATATGTAATGAATGCAGCGATCAAAACAATGGTAATGACATGAGTAAACAACTGAATCATAAAGCAAAGACTTTTCATGAATAGTACTTAAAGACAAGCATCAATAAGTCTTGCATAAGAGTTAACTCATAAAGCAATAAATCAAAGTAAAGGTATTGAAGCAACACAAAGGAAGATTAAGTTTCAGCGGTTGCTTTCAACTTGTAACATGTATATCTCATGGATAGTTGTCAACATAGAGAAATATAACAAGTGCAATATGCAAGTATGTAGGAATCAATGCACAGTTCACACAAGTGTTTGCTTCTTGAGGTGGAGAGAGATAGGTGAACTGACTCAACATAAAAGTAAAAGAAAGGCCCTTCGCAGAGGGAAGCACTGATTGCTATATTTGTGCTAGAGCTTTGGTTTTGAAAACGTAAAGAGAGCATAAAAGTAAAGTTTTGAGAGGTGTTTGTTGTTGTCAACGAATGGTAGTGGGCACTCTAACCCCCTTGCCAGACAAACCTTCAAAGAGCGGCTCCCATGAAGGACGTTATCTCTACCAGCAAGGTAGATCATCCCTCTTCTCTTTTGTTTACACATGTATTTCAGTTTTATTTATGGATGACACTCCTCCCAACCTTTTGCTTACACAAGCCATGGCTAACCGAATCCTCGGGTGCCTTCCAACATTCACATACCATGAAGGAGTGTCTATTTGCAAAATTAAGTTGCTTACTGATGAATCAGAGCAAAACATGTGAAGAGAATTATTAATGAAGGTTGATTAATTGGGGGCTTGGAACCCCGCGCCAGCTCTTTTTGCAAAATTATTGGATAAGCGGATGAAGCCACTAGTCCATTGGTGAAAGTTGCTCAACAAGAATGAAAGATAAACACCACATACTTCCTCATGAGCTATAAAACATTGACACAAATCAGAGGTGATAAATTTTGAATTATTTAAAGGTAGCACTCAAGCAATTTACTTTGGAATGGCGGAGAAATACCATGTAGTAGGTAGGTATGGTGGACACAAATGGCATAGTGGTTGGCTCAAGGATTTTGGATGCATGATAAGTATTCCCTCTCGATACAAGGCTTAGGCTAGCAAGGTTATTTGAAACAAACACAAGGATGAACCGGTGCAGCAAAACTCACATAAATGACATATTGTAAACATTATAAGACTCTACACCGTCTTCCTTGTTGTTCAAACTCTTTACTAGAAATTATCTAGACCTTAGAGAGACCAATTATGCAAACCAAATTTTAGCAAGCTCTATGTATTTCTTCATTAATGGGTGCAAAGTATATGATGCAAAAGCTTAAACATGAGCACAACAATTGCCAAGTATCAAATTATCCAAGACATTTTATCAATTACTACATGTAGCATTTCCCGTTTCCAACCATATAACAATTAACGAAGCAGTTTCAACCTTCGCCGTGAACATTAAAAGCTTAAGAACACATGTGTTCATACGAACCAGCGGAGCGTGTCTCTCTCCCACACAAGCATTTATTCAAACAAAAACACAAACAAAAGCACACAGACGCTCCAAGTAAAGTACATAAGATGTGACCGAATAAAAATATAGTTTCAAGGGAGGAAACCTGATAAGTTGTCGATGAAGAAGGGGATGCCTTGGGCATCCCCAAGCTTAGATGCTTGAGTCTTCTTGAAATATGCAGGGATGAACCACGGGGGCATCCCCAAGCTTAGACTCTTCACTCTTCTTGATCATAGTATATCATCCTCCTCTCTTGACCCTTGAAAACTTCCTCCACACCAAACTCAAAGCAAACTCATTAGAGGGTTAGTGCATAATCAAAAACTCACATGTTCAGAGGTGACACAATCATTCTTAACACTTCGGACATTGCTCAAAGCTACTGGAAGTTAATGGAACAAAGAAATCCATCCAACATAGCAAAAGAAGCAATGCGAAATAAAAGGCAGAATCTGTCAAAACGAACGATCCAGTAAAGACGAATTTTATTGAGGCACCAGACTTGCTCAAATGAAAATGCTCAAATTGAATGAAAGTTGCGTACATATCTGAGGATCACTCACGTAAATTGGCATAATTTTCAGAGTTGCCTACAGAGAATTAGGCCCAGATTCGTGACAGCAAGAAATCTGTTTCTGCGCAGCAATCCAAATCTAGTATGAACCTTACTATCAACGACTTTACTTGGCACAACAATGCACAAAACTAAGATAAGGAGAGTTTGCTACAGTAGTAACAACTTCCAAGACTCAAATATAAAATAGAGGTACTGTAGCAAAATAAACACATGGGTTATCTCCCAAGAAGTTCTTTCTTTATAGCCATTAAGATGGGCTCAGCTGTTTTAATGATGCACTCGCAAGAAATAGTAGTTGAAGCAAAAGAGAGCATCAAGAGGCAAATTAAAAACACATTTAAGTCTAACATGCTTCCTATGCATAGGAATCTTGTAAATAAACAAGTTCATGAAGAGCAAAGTAACAAGCATAGGAAGATAGAACAAGTGTAGCTTCAAAAATTTCAGCATATAGAGAGGTGTTTTAGTAACATGAAAATTTCTACAACCATATTTTCCTCTCTCATAATAACTTTCAGTAGCAACATGAGCAAACTCAACAATATAACTATCACATAAAGCATTCTTATCATGAGTCTCATGCATAAAATTATTACTCTCCACATAGGCATAATCAATTTTATTAGTTTTAGTGGGAGTAAATTCAACAAAGTAGCTATCATTATTATTCTCATCATCAAATATAGGAGGCATATTGTAATCATAATCAAATTTATCCTCCATAACAGGCGGTACTAAAAGACTACTATCATTATAATCATCATAAATAGGAGGCAAAGTATCATCAAAGTAAATTTTCTCCTCAATGCTTGGAGGACTAAAAAGATCATGCTCATCAAAACCAACCTCCCCAAGCTTAGAATTTTCCATATCATTATCAACAATGGTGTTCAAAGTGTTCATACTAATATGTTCCATGGGTTTTTTAATTTTCGGATCAAACCATCCATGTCTTAAATCAGGAAATAGAATAAGAATCTCATTGTTGTCCATTATGCCAAACTAGTGTAAACAAGAAACAAAAAGATACAATTGCAGGATCTAAATGAAATAGCTTCGAGCACACACACAATGGCGCCAGAAAAGTACTTTACCTGGAACCGGAGTATGAGTGCCTTTTACCTTTCCTCCCCGGCAACGGCGCCAGAAAATAGCTTGATGTCTACGAGTGCTTCTATTCTTGTAGACAGTGTTGGGCCTCCAAGAGCAGAGGTTTGTAGAACAGTAGCAATTTTCCCTTAAGTGGATCACCCAAGGTTTATCGAACTCAGGGAGGAAGAGGTCAAAGATATCCCTCTCATGCAACCCTACAACCACAAAGCAAGAAGTCTCTTGTGTCCCCAACACACCTAATAGGTGCACTAGTTCGGCGAAGAGATAGTGAAATACAGGTGGTATGAATAAATGCGAGCAGTAGCAACGGCACCGGAAAAGTGCTTTGCTGTCCGGGACTGGTGTGTGGTTGATGGTGGTAATATTGCAGGAAGTATAGATGCGATAAAACAAGTAAACAAACAGCGATAGCGATATTTAGGAACAAGGCCTAGGGATCATACTTTCACTAGTGGACACTCTCAACATTGATCACATAACAGAATAAATAGATAGATGCTAGACTCTACACCCTCTTGTTGGATGATGAACACCACTAACTGTGTAGGATTACACGAACCCTCAATGCCGGAGTTAACAAGCTCCACAATATTCAATGTTCATATTTAAATAACCTTAGAGTGCATAACGAGATCAACATAACCAAACCAAGTACTAACATAGCATGCACACTCGTCACCTTCACACTACGAAAGGAGGAATAGATCACATCAATACTATCATAGCAATAGTTAACTTCATAATCTACAAGAGATCACAATCATAGCCTACGCCAAGTACTACACGATGCACACACTCGTCACCATTACACCGTGCAGGAGGAATAAACTACTTTAATAACATCACTAGAGTAGCACATAGATAAATTGTGATACAAAACACATTGCAATCATAAAGAGATATAAATAAGCACTTCACTATGCCATTCATAACAGTGAATAAGTATTCTGTGAAATATAGCCTAAGAGACCCACACGGTGCACACACTGTCACCTTTACACACGTCGGACAAGGAGTCTCCGGAGATCACATAAGTAAAACCCACTTGACTAGCATAATGACATCTAGATTACAAGCATCATCATATGAATCTCAATCATGTAAGGCAGCTCATGAGATTATTGTATTGAAGCACATAGGAGAGAGATTAACCACATAGCTACCGGTACAGCCCCGAGCCTCGATGGAGAACTACTCCCTCCTCATGGGAGACAGACAGCGTTGATGAAGATGGCGGTGGAGATGGCAGCGGTGTCGATGGAGAAGCCTTCCGGGGGCACTTCCCCATCCCGGTGGCGTGCCGGAACAGAGACTCCTGTCCCCCAGATCTTGGCTTCGCGATGGCGGCGGCTCTGGAAGGTTTTTCGTACCGTGGCTTTTTTCGTCTCGAGGTTTTAGGTCAGGGACCTTTTTATAGGCGAAGAGGCGGAGTCGGAGAGGCGACGAGGCGGTGACACACTAGGGGGCCGCGGGCCCCCCCTTGGCCGCGCCGGCCTACCATCTGGTGGGCCTGTGGCCCCCCTCTGGCGACTCTCGGGTGTTCTGGAAGCTTCGTGCAATCCTAAGATGCTGGGCGTTGATTTCGTCCGATTCCGAGAATATTTCCTTACTAGGATTTCGAAACCAAAAACAGCAGAAAACAACAATCGGCCCTTCGGCATCTCGTCAATAGGTTAGTTCCGGAAAACGCATAAATATGACATAAAGTATGCATAAAACATGTAGATATCATCAATAATGTGGCATGGAACATAAGAAATTATCGATACGTTGGAGACGTATCAGGGACCCATGAGCCAGAAGCTTACTCAACGTTTCAAAGGCGGCATGAGATCGAAAGAAAAAGGCAAGTGACTAAATATCAGGAGCCAAAAATAATCCAAGAAATGAAACTTATTGTACATAGAGGATGACATGCGGGTCCCATTTTGCAGCAGCGGTTTCAGCGTTTCAAATGCGGTTTGAGATCAAAAGAAAAAGAAAGTAGCCAGAAATTAGGGGGTAAAAAAACTCCAAAAAAAGAAAGTTGATTGTACATAGAGGATGACATGCGGGTCCCATGAGTCAGCAGCTTACTCAACGTTTCTAAGGCGGCAGGGGATCAAAAGAAAAAGGAAATAGCCAAAAATCAGAGGGTGAAAAAAAACCAAGAAAAGAAATTTTATAGTACATAGAGGATGACATGCGGGTCCCATGAGCCAGCAGGTTCCTCAACGTTTTCAAAGGCCGCTGGGGATCAAAAGAAAAAGGCAAATAGCCAGAAATTAGGGGTAAACAATAAATCCAACAAAGGAAAGGTTTATTGTTCATAGATGCTGACATGTGGGACCCATGAGCCAACAGCGTCAAGGCAAGTGACCAAAAATCAGGTGTAAAAAATATCCAAGAAAAGAAACTTTATTGTACATAAAGGATGACATGTGGGTCCCATGAGCCAGCACTTTACTCAACGTTTCATAGGCGGCTTGAGATCGAAAGAAAAAGGAAAGTGACCAAATATCAGGAGCTAAAAATAATCCAAGAAATGAAACTTTTATTGTACATAGAGGTTGACATATGGGTCCCACTAATACAAGCTCTTTCGCTCGAAGATCTTGCAAGTTGATTGTACATAGAGGATGACATGCGGGCCCCATGTGTCAGCAGCTTACTCAATGTTTCCAAGGCGGCAGTGGATCAAAATAAAAGGAAATAGCCAAAATCAGAGGGTGAAAAATAAATCCAACAAAGGAGAGGTTTATTGTCCATGGAGGCTGACATCTGGGACCCACGAGCTAGCAGCGTCCTCTACGTTTAGAAGGCGACTGGGGATCGAAAGAAAAAAAGGCAAATAGCCAGAAATTAGGGGTACAAAATAACTCCAAGAAAGGAAATGTTTATTGTTCATAGAGGCTGACATGTGGGACCCATGATCCAGCAAAGTCTTCAACGTTTCAAAGGCGTTAGGGGATCAAAAGAAAAAGGAAGTATCCAGAAATTAGGAGTAAAAAATAACTCCAAGAAAGGAAACTTTTATTGTTCATAGAGGATGACATGCGGGACCCATGCTCCAGCAGCTTCCTCAACGTTTCAAAGGCGGCATGAGATCGAAAGAAAAAGGCAAGTGACCAAATATCAGGACCCGAAAATAATCGAAGAAAGAAATTTTATTGTACATAGAGGATGACATGCGGGACCCATTTAGCAGCAGCGGCCTCAACGTTTCCAAGGCGGCAAGGGATCAAAAGAAAAAGGAAGTAGCCAGAAATCAGGGGGTCAAAACAAAATCCAAGAAAAGATATTTTTCAATTGGGCTGCATCTTGCCATCTGGGCCTTCGAACTATCGTGCTGGACGCCTTTTGACTCGTACAATTTCAGCCCACTACAAAACATGAAAGTCCTATGTTTCGCAAAAACAAAAAACAAGGAGATTCAACATATAAGTTTTTTTATGTGAAAATAAAGATTTAATTTATCCGTTTGCAAAGCTCAGAGCGAAATACACTGTTTATTGTCTGCAAAATAATCAAGATATCACATGTTTCTTGTACGGGGAGGCTGACATCGGGGACCCATGAGCCGACGGCGTCGTCAACGTTTTAAAGGCGGCGAGGGATGGAAAGAAAAAATAAACCAAAAATCAGTTGGTCAAAAATCCAAGAAAATAAACATTTATCGTTACGAGAGGATGACATGCGGGACCCATGAGGCGGCAGCATCCACAACGATTCCAAGGCGGCAGGGGATCAAAAGAAAAAAAGGAAATATCCGAGAAATTAATTAGGGGTTCAAAATAAATCCATCAAAGGAAAGTTTTATTGTTCATAGAGGATGACATGTGGGACCGACACTGCCAACGACGTTCTCATCATTTCAAAGGGGGCAGGAGATCAAAAGAAAAAGGCAAGTAGCCAGAAATTAGGGGTAAAAAATAACTCCAAGAAAGGAAACTTTTATTGTTCGTAGAGGATGACATGCGGGACCCATGAGCCGGCAGCTTACTTAAAGTTTCAAAGGCGGCATGAGATCGAAAAAAAAAGGCAAGTGACAGAATATCTGGAGCCAAAGATAATCCAAGAAAAGATACTTTATTTACATAGAGGATGACATGCGGGTCCCATTTTGCGAGCGACGGTCCCAACGTTTCAAATGCGGCTTGAGATCAAAAGAAAAAGAAAGTAGCCGAGAAATTAGGGGTCAAAAAAATCCAAGAAAATAAAGTTGATGGACATAGAGGATGACATGCGGGTCCCATGAGCTAGCAGACTTACTCAACGTTTCCAAGGCGGCGGGGATCAAAAGAAAAAGGAAATAGCCAAAAATCGAGAGGGTGAAAAAAAACAAAGAAAATGAACTTTTATAGTACATAGAGGATGACATGCGGGTCCCATGAGCTAGCAGGTTCCTCAACGTTTCAAACGTGGCATGAGATCGAAAGAAAAAGGCAAGTGACCAAATATGAGGCGCCAAAAATAATTCAAGAAAAGAAAGTTTTATATTACATAGAGGATGACATGCGGGTCCCATGATCCTGCAGGTTCCTCAACGTTTCAAACGTGGCATGAGATCGAAAGAAAAAGGCAAGTGACCAAATATCATGAGCCAAAAATAATTCAAAAAAAGAAACTTGATTGTACATAGAGGATGACATGCGGGTCCCATTTAGCAGCAGCGGTCTCACCGTTTGAGAGGTTGCGCGGGATCGAAAGAAAAGGCAAGTGACCAAATATCAGGAGCCAAAAATAATCCAAGAAAAGAAATTTTATTGTACGTAGAGGATGACATGCGGGTCCCATTTTGCAGCAGCGGTCTCAACGTTTCCAAGGCGGCACGAGAACCAAAAGAAAAATGAAGTAGCCGAGAAATCGGGGGTGAAAAAAATCCAAGAAGACAGATTTCAATTGGGCTGCATCTGCACATCTGGGCCTTCGAACTATCCTGCTTGGCCTTTTGACTCGTACAATTTCAGCCCACTCCAAAACAGGAAAGTTCGAATTTTCTAAAAAAACAGGAAAGTCCTATGCTTCGCAAAGACAAAAAAACAAGGAGATTCAACATACAAGTTTTTTTATGTAAAAATAAAGATTTAATTATCCGTTTGATATAGCTCAGAGCGCAATACACTGTTTATTGTCTGCAAAATAATCAAGATATCATATGTTTCTTGTACGGGGAGGCTGACATCGGGGACCATGAGCCAGCAGCGTCATCAACGTTTTAAAGGCGGCAGGGGATGGAAAGAAAAAATAAACCAAAAATATGTTGGTAAAAAATCCAAGAAAAGAAACATTTTCGTTCTAAGAGGATGACATGCGGGACCCATGAGGCGGCGGCATCCTCGGCGTTTATTGTTCATAGAGGCTGACATGTGGGACCCGTGAGCCGGCGGCGTCCTCAACGTTTTAAAGGCGGCGAGGAGATCGAAAGAAAAAATTAGCCAAAAATCATTTGGTAAACAAAATCCAAGAAAAGAAACATTTACCGTTACGAGAGGATGACATGCGGGACCCATGAGGCAGCAGCATCCTCAACGATTCCAAGGCGGCAGGGGATCAAAGGAAAAAAAAGGAAATATCCCGAAATTAATTAGGGGTTCAAAATAAATCCATCAAAGGAAACTTTTATTGTTCACAGAGGATGACATGTGGGACCGACCTGCCAACAACGTCCTCGTCGTTTCAAAGGGGGCTGGAGATCAAAAGAAAAAGGCAAATAGCCAGAAATTAGGGGTCAAAAATAACTCCAAGAAAGGAAACTTTTATTGTTCGTAGAGGATGACATGCGGGACCCATGAGCCAGCAGCTTACTCAACGTTTCAAAGGCGGCATGAGATCGAAAGAAAAAGGCAAGTGGCAAAATATCGGGAGCCAAAGATAATCCAAGAAAAGAAACTTTATTGTACATAGAGGATGACATGCGGGTCCCAATTAGCGGCGGCGGTCTCAACGTTTCAAATGCGGCTTGAGATCAAAAGAAAAAGAAAGTTGATTGTACATAGAGGATGACATGCGGGTCCCATGAGTCGGCGGCTTACTCAACATTTCCAAGGCGGCAGGGGATCAAAAGGAAAAGGAAATAGCCAAAAATCAGAGGGTGAAAAAAAACCCAAGAAAATAAACTTTTATAGCACATAGAGGATGACATGCGGGTCCCATGAGCCAGCAGGTTCGTCAACGTTTCAAACGTGGCATGAGATCGAAAGAAAAAGGCAAGTGACCAAATATCGGGAGCCAAAAATAATTCAAGAAAAGAAACTTGAGTGTACATAGAGGATGACATGCGGGTCCCATTTAGCGACGGCGGTATCACCGTTTGAGAGGCTGCACGGGATCGAAAGAAAAAGCCAAGTGACCAAATATCAGGAGCCAAAAATAATCCAAGAAAAGAAATTTTATTGTACATAGAGGATGACATGCGGGTCCCATTTTGCAGCAGCGGTATCACCGTTTGAGAGGCTGCACGGGATCGAAAGAAAAAGGCAAGTGACCAAATGTGAGGTTCCAAAAAAAATCTTAGAAAAGAAAGTTTTATAGTACATAGAGGATGACATGCGGGCCCCATTTAGCAGCAGCGGTCTCACCGTTTGAGAGGCGGCAGGGGATCGAAAGAAAAAGGTAAGTGACCAAATATGAGGTGCCAAAAAAATCCAAGAAAAGAAAGTTTTATAGTTGATACGTCTCCGACGTATCGATAATTTCTTATGTTCTATGCCATATTATTGATGATACCTACATGTTTTATGCACACTTTATGTCATATTCGTGCATTTTCTGGAACTAACCTATTAACAAGATGCCGAAGTGCCGGTTCTGTTTTACTGCTGTTTTTGGTTTAGAAATCCTAGTAACAAAATATTCTCGGAATTGGACGAAACGAAGACCCAGGGGCCTATTTTGCCACGAACCCTCCAGAAGACCGAAGAGCATACGAAGTGGGGCCACGAGGTGGCGACACCACAAGGCGGCGCGGCCAAGGGGGGGCCCGCTGTAGCGACCCTGGAAAATCCCCATATTAGATTTGTTTGTTCTGTTTCCTTTGTGCATCATCATGCATCATGCATCATATCATCCACATGATTTTAACAAAATAAAATTATTTTCAAATAATTATTTTGTTCTTCCCTCTTCATATGGTTCTATATAAAACCTTCCACCCTTCTTCCTATGTTTAAATAACACCAATTAAAATTATCTTTGAAATTATTGCAAATAAATTTAAACCAAATTAAAGTTTACAAATGTTTAAAAATCTATTTTTAATATCTTCCTGAACCCTCACTCTTCTTATTCGTATGAGGATCTTACAATTCCAGGGAAGATGGAAAAAGGCCATCTCATTTTGCCTTATCTCCACGTCCATCCAGCAACCCATCAAGGAAAACATTGTCCATCCTACGTTTTGCCTCACAGAATACATATGCTATCTATGTTGTCTTCTTCCTCGTTCCAGCATGCGTGAGGCGTGACCTCCACCTGCTCCCCTCTCCCCTCCTGTTTATCCCCCACCGATGCAGCCATCAAACCCTAGCCCCTCTCCATCCTCGTGCCGCCGTCCCCTCCTTTTCCCTCGACCACGCAAAGGAGAGAGACGAGAGTTGCTGAAAGAGTTTCAGAGAACACCTCCGCCACAGCATCGCCGTCGCCGCGTCGTCTCCAACCACCCTTCGCTGAACCAAGGCCACCAAGAGCTGCTCCTCGTCACTCTGAATATCCTCGACAGACGCACGCAACAAATCGAGCTCGAAATCGTCGACAGGGACCACTTCTCCATCTCCGCTGCCGGCAGAAATCCCGTGCTTCCGGCCGCCTGCGACCTCTTCCACCCAGCCGAGGTGTTCATCAACTTCCTGGTGAGATGTTGCCCCTTTTCCCCCTCTTCCCCGTCCTGTTTGAACAACTCGCCTATTTCTGTCGAAACTGACGGCCGTTTCTCTGTACGAGGGTTTCCTCCCGTCCGCCATGTTTGTCTCCCTGCCAGCGTCCGCCGCTCGTCGTCGTTCGTGACGTCGCTTCCGTGCTTCCTCCTGCATCCTCAAGCTCTTCTCTGCCCTCATGGTGAGTCTCTGCCCCAATTTCCCTCCTCCTTTTTCTCGTGCGTTGCAGTTGTCGGTCCGGTCGAACAGCAGCTCGTTGCCGCCACGCCTGTTCATGTTGGCTCTGCTGTTTTGTGCCTTGTTGTTCCGCACGAGCACGCAGCCACTTCTCTGTATCGCCACACAGGTCTGGTCCGTTCGTTGCCATCATCACTTTCATCAGTTACGGCTGTCGTCCCAGGCTTCCAGCAGGAATAAGTCATGGCTGTTGTTGTATCTTGAGAGGACGCTCCATTTTCTATTCGAACAGGTCGTGCAGTGTCTTGCTCCCTACCAATCAGCGCAGCAGACCCAATATCACTCTCTACAGCCACCATATAATCCCTCCCTTTTCCTATGTTTTTGATCTAACCCAGCTCTACACGTTACAGTATATATCAACAAGGCAACAGCTGGGCTTTTCCTCTCCGTTTTGGTTTCAGATACAGGCTCTGTCGTTTTACATGTCTGTAATTCTGTAGATGTTCAGGCCCTGCTGCTATCCGTGGCCAGCGCTGTTTTGCTTCTAGGCAGTACATGCTTTGATCTATCCACAAGTGCACACTCCAATTTTCAGCTAGCCGCCTGGTTGATTAGCTTCACCGTATGCACATCCATCCATTCACCTGCTAGCCTGCTTGTTTAGCTAGCTAGACACGACATCAATTCATCCAGCTGCATGTGTGCATGCTTAGCTGTTTCCAGGGCATGACTCTGTTTTTCCCTTCAGTTTTTCGTGAGACAAAGCACCACCTCCCAGTTTCTTTCTATCTAGTCTGTTTCTTGTATTTCAACTGCAAAACATGTTATTTTATATCTTTTATTCTATAGCTGAAAATCAAACATGTTATATATCAATTTTAATCAGAAAAATGTACTGAATATGAATATGCCATCCATTCATCTGTTTGCATTCTGCATCATGTCGTGCCGTGATAGTTTTGTACATGTCACCTCACATATATGCGGAGTATTTTGGATTTCAAACTATGGTTTCCCCGCTCCGTTTAATATTGAAGTAGCTCACCCCTGCCATGTTGTGCATGCTAATCTACCCTTAACTTTGACGGTAGAAAATGTAACTCGAACCTATTAATTGTTTGTCCGGGATTCCGATCCCGCTTAATTGGATAAGTTGCATCGCATCATATTTGCCATGTCATACATGCCTGCATCTTGCTCATGCTGGTTCTTATTCCTTAGTAGTAAGACTTGCATATGTTGTGTGTCCAGCATTTGCTTCTTCCCGGATAGGATCACGAAGTGGTGTTGTGAGACACGACAAGTTCTCCGGATGTCCCTCGACAAGTTTTAACAGGCAAGCATTTCCCCTATACTTCTGCCCCTGCAGAAGTCGCTCACATATTTTATTTTGCCTTCTCCCTCATGCTATCCTTAAGTTGCGTTCTTGTCACGTGTCCCTTCCACTTGTTAACTCAAGCAGCCCATATTGCCACCACCAACCACCAACCTCCTACAGCTGTTGTTTGGTTATCGGGTCTGCCTTGCGAGTCGTAGTGCATGCTAGTGCTGTTATATCTTGTTACCGTTATGTTTATCTTATCGCGTTATATGTTGGGGAATCATGACACATGCTACATGTTTATATCTGTTGAGGGTATCATGGTTACTTGTTAATAGTTGTTAGCGGAGGCATCGGTGGGTCAGCTGATCGTTTTATGACGGCTCACTTGTGTTTCTTTAAAGCTTAGGACCCGAGTTCTTGTTATCTGTTCCGAGACTGAGCGCTCTAACCACACGTGGGTATGCCTATGGGTCTCCCCTCGACCACTGCCGGAATCTACAGCTTTGTCCAGTGGCCACAACTAGTTCGTAATGTTTTACCATTTGTTGTTGCGTGCATGCCAGCTTGTTACTTGTTTACTTTGGGAAGCCCCTGGGTGCCTTGTATCCCTTGTTTCCGGTATGCACGTATAGGTATGCGGTACGTTCGTTCATCGATGCTTGAAGCGGGTCATTCGCCCCAGTGTGTGTTCTGACCCTCGGAAGCCGTAGGCGCAAACAGCTAAGTCCGTCTCGGAGATTCGGCCGGACTTCGATTCGGGTTCAACTTGGTTAGGTGGCTTCCTGGACATTGTTGTCGTGAAGGAGAGTGCGAGTCGTGATATCCTTCCCTTGCTAGGTTGGGTTGATCGTGCGTGTGGGCACATTTGGGTACCCCTGCAGGGTTACATCTTATCGATAAGCCGTGTCCGCGGTTATGGACGACTTGGAGCTGTATGACTCGACCATAGACAACTTACACCTGTTGTTTCAATACTAATAACTTGCATAGTAAGATAGAACAACTTAAATAATAACTGGTTAAAACTTGACAACCGTGTGAGTGCCTTTGTAAGTACTTCTTGGCGAAGGGGGAACATCTCGGCTGTGTTATGTTTGCAGAGTATAGAACTGTTCGTTTATGCGCTCTCTCACCTTCTATGATAGACGACTGTTGTAGAGTGTCTCTATAGGTTTTTAGTGCTTGCGCGCTGCCGCTTAACCCCACCATATTGCCTATGACGTTCCTCTTGCGTCCTCTAAGTCCCCTGCGTTCCTCAAGTACAAAGGACGGCGGTTGACGAATGCTTCTACGTCTTGAAGTCTTGTTAAGTACGAACCCGTACTTATTGCTGCTTCTACGGGACATAACCGGGCAGGTATGAAGATTGGTACGATGAAGAACGACGCTAGCAAGGTTACCCTTCCGGCTTGGCCTGGACAGGGTTATGGACGCCACTGGTTATCTTCAGGACTCTTAGTCCAATTTGTATCTTGTCCATACTCGGATGTATTTGATCTTCTGTATGATTCGGATCTTTGTATTGTATATTTGTATCTTGACTCGTTGGAGTCGTCGTTGTAATATATGTTTCTTGTGGGCCCTATTGTAATCCTGTTGTAATGATACCTCTCGTGATTGATTCCACCCGCATCGCGTGCATGCTTCGGCGTGTACGAGGCGCTTGGTGGTGCGTCTCCTAAAATCGATATCGTGCGGATTTCGGCGGATTCGCTGGGATCCTCATGGTACCGGTTTTGGGGCGTCACAAGTTGGTATCAGAGCCTCAGGTTGACGGTACCCCACTAGTCCAGCCTGTAGGTTAACCTTGCCAATGGTCGTTGAGTTTAGAGAGTCCTAAAACTCGTTGGATAGTTCTGATTAGCTCTGATTTTTCTCCTTATCTATATTCTTTCTCATCTTACCTATGCGAGTTTTGAGTCTTCTCTCTTATCTGAGTTTTCCGAGTCTTAGGTTCCGACGTGGGTTGAACGATCTTTGCCCTCACCTATTAGGTCCGATCTTCGGAGGATCCGACAGAAGTGCATCATCATCTACAACGGGACAACGAATTCTTGTTAGTGGTGTCGAGAAGATCAACAACTCTACAGAAGAAGGTTCCACGCCAAGGTCGGGTGTTTGTCAACATGGTACAAGAAGATCCGATAGTTTAACCAACTCCCCCTTAGGTTGACGTGGAATCTCGGGGCGAGGTTCCTTGTTAGTGGTGTCGATTGTAGCGACCCTGGAAAATCCCCATATTAGATTTGTTTGTTCTGTTTCCTTTGTGCATCATCATGCATCATGCATCATATCATCCACATGATTTTAACAAAATAAAATTATTTTCAAATAATTATTTTGTTCTTCCCTCTTCATATGGTTCTATATAAAACCTTCCACCCTTCTTCCTATGTTTAAATAACACCAATTAAAATTATCTTTGAAATTATTGCAAATAAATTTAAACCAAATTAAAGTTTACAAATGTTTAAAAATCTATTTTTAATATCTTCCTGAACCCTCACTCTTCTTATTCGTATGAGGATCTTACAATTCCAGGGAAGATGGAAAAAGGCCATCTCATTTTGCCTTATCTCCACGTCCATCCAGCAACCCATCAAGGAAAACATTGTCCATCCTACGTTTTGCCTCACAGAATACATATGCTATCTATGTTGTCTTCTTCCTCGTTCCAGCATGCGTGAGGCGTGACCTCCACCTGCTCCCCTCTCCCCTCCTGTTTATCCCCCACCGATGCAGCCATCAAACCCTAGCCCCTCTCCATCCTCGTGCCGCCGTCCCCTCCTTTTCCCTCGACCACGCAAAGGAGAGAGACGAGAGTTGCTGAAAGAGTTTCAGAGAACACCTCCGCCACAGCATCGCCGTCGCCGCGTCGTCTCCAACCACCCTTCGCTGAACCAAGGCCACCAAGAGCTGCTCCTCGTCACTCTGAATCTGCTCGACAGAAGCACGCAACGAATCAAGCTCGAAATCGTCGACAGGGACCACTTCTCCATCTCCGCCGCTGGCAGAAATCCCGTGCTTATGGCCGCCTGCGACCTCTTCCAGCCCATCTGATGGTGTTCATCAACTTCCTGGTGAGATGTTGCCCCTTTTCCCCCTCTTCCCCGTCCTGTTTGAACAACGCACACCGTCGCCTATTTCTGTCGAAACTGACGGCCGTTTTCTCTGTACGAGGGTTTCCTCCCGTCCGCCATGTTTGTCTCCCTGCCAGCGTCCGCCGCTCGTCGTCGTTCGTGACGTCGCTTCCGTGCTTCCTCCTGCATCCTCAAGCTCTTCTCTGCCCTCATGGTGAGTCTCTGCCCCAATTTCCCTCCTCCTTTTTCTCGTGCGTTGCAGTTGTCGGTCCGGTCGAACAGCAGCTCGTTGCCGCCACGCCTGTTCATGTTGGCTCTGCTGTTTTGTGCCTTGTTGTTCCGCACGAGCACGCAGCCACTTCTCTGTATCGCCACACAGGTCTGGTCCGTTCGTTGCCATCATCACTTTCATCAGTTACGGCTGTCGTCCCAGGCTTCCAGCAGGAATAAGTCATGGCTGTTGTTGTATCTTGAGAGGACGCTCCATTTTCTATTCGAACAGGTCGTGCAGTGTCTTGCTCCCTACCAATCAGCGCAGCAGACCCAATATCACTCTCTACAGCCACCATATAATCCCTCCCTTTTCCTATGTTTTTGATCTAACCCAGCTCTACACGTTACAGTATATATCAACAAGGCAACAGCTGGGCTTTTCCTCTCCGTTTTGGTTTCAGATACAGGCTCTGTCGTTTTACATGTCTGTAATTCTGTAGATGTTCAGGCCCTGCTGCTATCCGTGGCCAGCGCTGTTTTGCTTCTAGGCAGTACATGCTTTGATCTATCCACAAGTGCACACTCCAATTTTCAGCTAGCCGCCTGGTTGATTAGCTTCACCGTATGCACATCCATCCATTCACCTGCTAGCCTGCTTGTTTAGCTAGCTAGACACGACATCAATTCATCCAGCTGCATGTGTGCATGCTTAGCTGTTTCCAGGGCATGACTCTGTTTTTCCCTTCAGTTTTTCGTGAGACAAAGCACCACCTCCCAGTTTCTTTCTATCTAGTCTGTTTCTTGTATTTCAACTGCAAAACATGTTATTTTATATCTTTTATTCTATAGCTGAAAATCAAACATGTTATATATCAATTTTAATCAGAAAAATGTACTGAATATGAATATGCCATCCATTCATCTGTTTGCATTCTGCATCATGTCGTGCCGTGATAGTTTTGTACATGTCACCTCACATATATGCGGAGTATTTTGGATTTCAAACTATGGTTTCCCCGCTCCGTTTAATATTGAAGTAGCTCACCCCTGCCATGTTGTGCATGCTAATCTACCCTTAACTTTGACGGTAGAAAATGTAACTCGAACCTATTAATTGTTTGTCCGGGATTCCGATCCCGCTTAATTGGATAAGTTGCATCGCATCATATTTGCCATGTCATACATGCCTGCATCTTGCTCATGCTGGTTCTTATTCCTTAGTAGTAAGACTTGCATGTGTTGTGTGTCCAGCATTTGCTTCTTCCCGGATAGGATCACGAAGTGGTGTTGTGAGACACGACAAGTTCTCCGGATGTCCCTCGACAAGTTTTAACGAGGCAAGCATTTCCCCTATACTTCTGCCCCTGCAGAAGTCGCTCACATATTTTATTTTGCCTTCTCCCTCATGCTATCCTTAAGTTGCGTTCTTGTCACGTGTCCCTTCCACTTGTTAACTCAAGCAGCCCATATTGCCACCACCAACCACCAACCTCCTACAGCTGTTGTTTGGTTATCGGGTCTGCCTTGCGAGTCGTAGTGCATGCTAGTGCTGTTATATCTTGTTACCGTTATCTTTATCTTATCGGGTAATATGTTAAGGAATCATGACACATGCTACATGTTTATATCTGTTGAGGGTATCATGGTTACTTGTTAATAGTTGTTAGCGGAGGCATCGGTGGGTCAGCTGATCGTTTTGTGACGGCTCACTTGTGTTTCTTTAAAGCTTAGGACCCGAGTTCCTGTTATCTGTTCCGAGACTGAGCGCTCTAACCACACGTGGGTATGCCTATGGGTCTCCCCTCGACCACTGCCGGAATCTACAGCTTTGTCCAGTGGCCACAACTAGTTCGCAATGTTTTACCATTTGTTGTTGCGTGCATGCCGACTTGTTACTTGTTTACTTTGGGAAGCCCACGGGTGCCTTGTATCCCTTGTTTCCGGTATGCACGTATAGGATGCGGTACGTTCGTTCATCGATGCTTGAAGCGGGTCATTCGCCCCGAGTGTGTGTTCTGACCCTCGGAAGCCGTTCTCGCAAACAGCTAGGTCCGTCTCGGAGATTCGGCCGGACTTCGATTCGGGTTCAACTTGGTTAGGTGGCTTCCTGGACATTGTTGTCGTGAAGGAGAGTGCGAGTCGTGATATCCTTCCCTTGCTAGGTTGGGTTGATCGTGCGTGTGGGCACATTTGGGTACCCTGCGAGGTTACATCTTATCGATAAGCCGTGTCCGCGGTTATGGACGACTTGGAGCTGTATGACTCGACCATAGACAACTTACACCTGTTGTTTCAATACTAATAACTTGCATAGTAAGATAGAACAACTTAAATAATAAGCTGGTTAAAACTTGACAACCGTGTGAGTGCCTTTGTAAGTACTTCTTGGCGAAGGGGGAACATCTCGGCTGTGTTATGTTTGCAGAGTATAGAACTGTTCGTTTATGCGCTCTCTCACCTTCTATGATAGACGACTGTTGTAGAGTGTCTCTATAGGTTTTTAGTGCTTGCGCGCTGCCGCTTAACCCCACCATATTGCCTATGACGTTCCTCTTGCGTCCTCTAAGTCCCCTGCGTGCCTCAAGTACAAAGGACGACTGGTTGACGAATGCTTCTACGTCTTGAAGTCTTGTTAAGTACGAACCCGTACTTATTGCTGCTTCTACGGGACATAACCGGGCAGGTATGAAGATTGGTACGATGAAGAACGACGCTAGCAAGGTTACCCTTCCGGCTTGGCACGGACGAGGGTTATGGACGCCATTGGTTATCTTCAGGACTCTTAGTCCAATTTGTATCTTGTCCGTACTCGGATGTATTTGATCTTCTGTATGATTCGGATCTTTGTATTGTATATTTGTATCTTGACTCGTTGGAGTCGTCGTTGTAATATATGTTTCTTGTGGGCCCTATTGTAATCCTGTTGTAATGATACCTCTCGTGATTGATTCCACCCGCATCGCGTGCATGCTTCGGCGTGTACGAGGCGCTTGGTGGTGCGTCTCCTAAAATCGATATCGTGCGGATTTCGGCGGATTCGCTGGGATCCTCATGGTACCGGTTTTGGGGCGTCACACCCGCGCCGCCCTGTGGTGTGGGCCCCTCGTCAGGCCCCCGACTCTGCCCTTCCGCCTACTTAAAGCCTCCGTCGCGAAACCCCTGAGGCGAAAAAACCATGATACGGAAAACCTTACTGAGACGCCGCCGCCGATCCCATCTCGGGGGATTCTGGAGATCTCCTCCGGCACCTCGCCGGAGAGGGGATTCATCTCCCGGAGGACTCTACACCGCCATGGTCGCCTCCGGAGTGATGAGTGAGTAGGTCACCCCTGGACTATGGGTCCATAGCGAGTAGCTAGATGGTTGTCTTCTCCTCATTGTGCTTCATTGTTGGATCTTGTGAGCTGCCTAACATGATCAAGATCATCTATCCGTAATACTCTATGTTGTGTTTGTCGGGATCCGATGGATAGAGAATACCATGTTATGTTAATTATCAAGTTATTACATATGTGTTGTTTATGATCTTGCATGCTCTCCGTTACTAGTAGAGGCTCCGGCCAAGTTTTTGCTTTTAACTCCAAGAGGGAGTATTTATGCTCGATAGTGGGTTCATGCCTGCATTGACACCGGGACGAGTGACGAGAAAGTTCTAAGGTTGTGCTTGTGTTGTTGCCACTAGGGATAAAACATTGGCGCTATGTCCGAGGATGTAGTTGTTGATTACATTACGCACCATACTTAATGCAATTGTTTGTTGCTTTGCAACTTAATACTGGAAGGGGTTCGGACGATAACCTGAAGGTGGACTTTTTAGGCATAGATGCAGTTGGATGGCGGTCTATGTACTTTATCGTAATGCCCAATTAAATCTCACTATACTTATCATGTCATGTATGTGCATTGTTATGCCCTCTCTATTTGTCAATTGCCCGACTGTAATTTGTTCACCCAACATGCTTTTATCTTATGGGAGAGACACCTCTAGTGAACTGTGGACCCCGGTCCATGCTTTAATACTGAAATACAAATCTGCTGCAATACTTGTTTTACTGTTTTCTCTCGCAAACAATCATCTTCCACACAATACGGTTAATCCTTTGTTACAGCAAGCCGGTGAGATTGACAACCTCACCTGTTTCGTTGGGGCAAAGTACTTTGGTTGTGTTGTGCGAGTTCCACGTTGGCGCCGGAATCTCCGGTGTTGCGCCGCACTACATCCCGCCGCCATCAACCTTCAACGTGCTTCTTGACTCCTACTGGTTCGATTAAACCTTGGTTTCTTACCGAGGGAAACTTGCCGTTGTGCGCATCACACCTTCCTCTTGGGGTTCCCAACGGACGTGTCAACTACACGCATCAAGCAAATTTCTGGCGCCGTTGCAGGGGAGATCAAGACACGCTGCAAGGGGAGTCTCCACTTCCCAATCTCTTTACTTTGTTTTTGTCTTGCTTTATTTTATTTACTACTTTGTTTGCTGCACTTTATATTAAAACACAAAAAAAAAATTAGTTGCTAGTTTTACTTTATTTACTGTCTTGTTTGCTATATCAAAAACACAAAAAAATTAGTTTACTTGCATTTAGTTTACTTTTGTTATCATGTCTAGCTCTGTACCGGCTACTTCTTCACCTGAGGAATTAGTTTTTACTTTTAAACAAGGGGATGAGGAAAGTTTTAAAGATGCTTGGTCTAGGATTTTTACTTCTTATCGTAAAACTGAACCTCAAATGACTCTAAGTTTGCTCCTTAGTAATTTTTATTTTGGTCTTATGATTCGCTATAGATATGCCTTGGATGCTCTAGTGGGAGGAGATTTCCTCCATTGTAATGGGGATCAAGCTTTTAATGCCATAAAGAAGTTGGTTGCATCACATGATTCATCTAATAATTTTGATTCAGCCCTTATTAGCATTCATAATAGATTAAATACTCTTGAGACAAGTGCATCTCGCTTAAATGAAAATTATGGATACATTCGTAACCGTCTTGATCAAGTTTTAGTGAACTCGAACCTTCATTGTGGAAACCTACTATTAAAATTGTCATAGGTAACCAAACTCTTCGTGCTAATTGTGATATTATGACTGAATTTTGCCTAATGCCTAAGGGGATTCATAAATCTTTGAAACTTTGGGAATTCACCGAAGGGGGAGAAGGAATAACTCTTATTGATAACTCGTTATAATTCCTAAAGGGATAGCTGCGGGTGTGCATACAACCATTCTTGGGATAACAATATCCGTTGATTACCTTGTCATTGAATGCGCAGGAACAGGACAAATCACACTCGGAAGATCCCTGCTGAAATTATTGGGAGCGATCATAGACGTGAGAGAAGGCACCATAAAATTCACCTCTACACCCGGGGGTAGTCATATATTACCTAAGCCAAAGAGTAAGGATAAGAAAGGTAAGGGTAAAGCCCAAGGTAATGTCAATGCTTCATCTCTCGATGTCACTTGAGATACACTTTCTGCGCCTAGCTGAAAGGCGTTAAAGAAAAGCGCTTATGGGAGACAACCCATGTTTTTACTTCAGTATTTTTGTTTTTATATTTGTGTCTTGGAAGTTGTTTACTACTGTAGCAACCTCTCCTTATCTTAGTTTTGAGTTTTGTTGTGCCAAGTAAAGTCTTTGATAGTAAATTAAGTAGTAGATTTGGATTACTGCGCAGTTCCAGATTTCTTTGCTGTCACGAATCTGGGTCTACCTCCCTGTAGGTAGCTCAGAAAATTAAGCCAATTTACGTGCATGATTCTCAGATATGTACGCAACTTTCATTCAATTTGAGCATTTTCATTTGAGCAAGTCTGGTGGCCTAATAAAATCCATCTTTACGGATTGTTCTGTTTTGACAGATTCTGCCTTTTATTTTGCATTGCCTCTTTTGCTATGTTGGATGAATTTCTTTGATCCATTAATGTCCAGTAGCTTTATGCAATGTCCAGAAGTGTTAAGAATGATTGTGTCACCTCTGAACATGTGAATTTTTATTATGCACTAACCCTCTAATGAGTTGTTTCGAGTTTGGTGTGGAGGAAGTTTTCAAGGATCAAGAGAGGAGTATGATGCAATATGATCAAGGAGAGTGAAAGCTCTAAGCTTGGGGATGCCCCGGTGGTTCACCCCTGCATATTATAAGAAGACTCAAGCGTCTAAGCTTGGGGATGCCCAAGGCATCCCCTTCTTCATCGACAACATTATCGGGTTCCTCCCCGAAACTATTTTTTTATTCCGTCACATCTTATGTACTTTGCTTGGAGCGTCGGTTTGTTTTTGTTTTTTGTTTTGTTTGAATAAAATGGATCCTAGCATTCACTTTATGGGAGAGAGACACGCTCCGCTGTAGCATATGGACAAATATGTCCTTAGGCTCTACTCATAGTATTCATGGCGAAGTTTCTTCTTCGTTAAATTGTTATATGGTTGGAATTGGAAAATGCTACATGTAGTAACTCTAAAATGTCTTGGATAATTTGATACTTGGCAATTGTTGTGCTCATGTTTAAGCTCTTGCATCATATACTTTGCACCCATTAAATGAAGAAACACTTAGAGCTTGCTAATTTGGTTTGCATATTTGGTTTCTCTAGAGTCTAGATAACATCTAGTATTGAGTTTTGAACAACAAGGAAGACGGTATGGAGTCTTATAATGTTTACAATATGTCTTTTATGTGAGTTTTGCTGTACCGTTCATCCTTGTGTTTGTTTCAAATAACCTTGCTAGCCTAAACCTTGTATCGAGAGGGAATACTTCTCATGCATCCAAAATCCTTGAGCCAACCACTATGCCATTTGTGTCCACCATACCTACCTACTACATGGTATTTATCCGCCATTCCAAAGTAAATTGCTTGAGTGCTACCTTTAAAATTCCATCATTCACCTTTGCAATATATAGCTCATGGGACAAATAGCTTAAAAACTATTGTGGTATTGAATATGTACTTATGCACCTTTATCTCTTATTAAGTTGCTTGTTGTGCGATAACCATGCTTCGGGGACGCCATCAACTATTCTTTGTTGAATATCATGTGAGTTGCTATGCATGTCCGTCTTGTCCGAAGTAAGAGAGATCTACCACCTTTATGGTTGGAGCATGCATATTGTTAGAGAAGAACTTTGGGCCGCTAACTAAAGCCATGAATCATGGTGGAAGTTTCAGTTTTGGACATATATCCTCAATCTCATATGAGAATAATAATTGTTGCCACATGCTTATGCATTAAAGAGGAGTCCATTATCTCGTTGTCCATGTTGTCCCGGTATGGATGTCTAAGTTGAGAATAATCAAAAGCAAGAAATCCAAAATGCGAGCTTTCTCCTTAGACCTTCGTACAGGCGGCATGGAGGTACCCCATTGTGACACTTGGTTAAAACATGTGCATTGCAAAGATCCGGTAGTCCAAGCTAATTAGGACAAGGTGCGGGCACTATTAGTATACTATGCATGAGGCTTGCAACTTGTAAGATATAATGTACATAACTCATATGCTTTATTACTACCGTTGACAAAATTGTTTCATGTTTTCAAAATAAAAGCTCTAGCACAAATATAGCAATCGATGCTTTCCTCTTTGAAGGACCATTCTCTTTTACTTTTATGTTGAGTCAGTTCACCTATCTCTCTCCACCTCAAGAAGCAAACACTTGTGTGAACTGTGCATTGATTCCTACATACTTGCATATTGTACTTGTTATATTACTCTATGTTGACAATTATCCATGAGATATACATGTTTTAATACTGAAATACAAATCTGCTGCAATACTTGTTTTACTGTTTTCTCTGCAAACAATCATCTTCCACACAATACGGTTAATCCTTTGTCACCGCAAGCCGGTGAGATTGACAACCTCACTGTTTCGTTGGGGCAAAGTACTTTGGTTGTGTTGTGCAGGTTCCACGTTGGCGCCGGAATCTGCGGTGTTGCGCCGCACTACATCCCGCCGCCATCAACCTTCAACGTGCTTCTTGACTCCTACTGGTTCGATTAAACCTTGGTTTCTTACTGAGGGAAACTTGCCGCTGTGCGCATCACACCTTCCTCTTGGGGTTCCCAACGGACGTGTCAACTACACGCATCAATAGTACATAGAGGATGACATGCGGGTCCCATTTAGCAGCAGCGGTATCACCGTTTGACAGGCGGCAGGGGATCGAAACAAAAAGGCAAGTGACCAAATTTGAGGTGCCAAAAAAAACTCCAAGAAAAAAAGTTGATTGCTCATAGAGGATGACATGCGGGTCCCAATTAGCAGCAGCGGTGTCAACGTTTCCAAGGCGGCAAGGGATCAAAAGAAAAAGGAAGTAGCCAAAAATCAGGGGGTCAAAAAAATCCAAGAATAGAAAGAATTTTGGTTCATAGAGGATGACATGCGGGACCCATGATCCTGCATCGTAAACGGCTCGATCGGAGAGCGTTGAACGAGATGGCGTGATCGAGAAAAAAACAATGCCAGAGAGGCTGCCATCTAGGCCCTACATCCCTCGGTGGTGCGGATTTGCGTTGACTCGGCCGGCGAACCCGAGAATTCGAGATGCACCACGTCCCGGTCCACCATACGCAACGTTTTGGCCGTTTTCGTCGGGCTAGGTGGCCTCAAAAACGAGAAAAAAAACATTTTGACATGCACAACGGACAGACCCAAAATCGTCGGCCATGGTACACCAGCAACCACGGCGCGACTTCAACTTCGTCGGCCATGGCAACTTTTCTTGTAGTGTTTTGAAAATTTCGGGATGTGACACCAACACACCTAATACACTTGTCAGATGTATAGGTGCACTAGTTTGGCGAAAAGATAGTGAAATACAGGTAATATGGATGATTGTAAGTAGCAATTGCAATCTGAAATAAATATGGCAGCGAGCAAACATGTAGCAGAACTTGTTGGAAACGGTGTTTCAATGCTTAGAAACAAGGCCTAGGGATCATACTTTCACTAGTGGACACTCTCAACATTGCAATCATAATCGAATATAAATAAGCACTTCATCCTGCTATTCTGAATTACTCTCTGGCGGGATAACGAACACTAATTCACCGTGTAGGGCTGCAAAGCTGTAATATCCCAGGAAATGGGGTTACAAAAATAGAGGAAACAGATGTGTGCATTGCATTCATGCATAGAAAATCCGGGGAATTTTCGCGCTTTAAAGTAAAACAGTCACGGTAACTGAAGTTTCACTTGACCTTGGTGGAATTGAAGTAGCTCATCAAGTCAAGCGCTATAAACCCCAATGTGACTTGGTTAAAACCTTGTTTTGGGTAGAGATGATTTGATCTACGGGGTTAGATCAAATGGAACTAATAATCAACACAACAACACTTTACTCAATGATAAATTGCTTGACCTTATAAAATATTATAATATGGTAATCCTTGTCATAACATATGAACACCTATTCAATTGCAAATCAAGTAACAATAAAATGGAGAAACTATTCTTACCTTATCTTTTCCATGTCTTAAACCAATCCTTGATCCTACCAAGAATCTCATGGTATTCATTTTACTTCATTCTTGAAAACATGACAAGGAGATCAACTCTAGAATTATACATTCTTCTCTATTCAAAATTATTATACATCGAACCTAGAGAGGTGAGAGTTCTATATTATTTATTAGAGAAGCAATGACAAACCTTGAGCTAAACCCTGGATATACACGCATGTAAACAAAACATCAACTTAAGAACATAACCTTAGGATACTATTCAAGACCATCCCTAGAGAGAGAACCATCTATGTTAATCATAGATATTGATGATCACATCATTCTCTGTGGAACCTAATCTTAGGATGGTATTAAAGTCCTTCCCAAATGAGAGAGACCATTCATACCAATCTTAGCTTTACCTAATTAAGAATCAAGGACAACCTTGAACTAAAGGATTAGGAGATAAACCATTTCATCTTGGAGGGGTGAGATAACCAAATATCCAATTGGAATAAGACCATATCCTTGAGTTGATGAGATAAGGAAAAGACTAATCCAACTAAGCTAGACAAGTAGAGCCTTAGCCTAGATACTTAAGGAAGTATTAAGAGTACACCACAAACCCTAGAATAACTACTCTTATATGAGAGAGCTCAAGCCATAGTGTTACACTCAAGTTAATTGAGGCAACACTTGGATTTAAGGGAAAGACCTATTCATATATCCAAATGGTTAAACCATCATTCTTTGAGAGAACTCTAAGTGTATATCTCAGGCATTCTCCTGGGAAATAAATAGTTGAGGCAACCATAGCCATGTCCATCCAAGAAACTAAAGTAGAAGTACTATACCCCAGTTGATCAAGACCATACTTGATCTTAGGAATGAGAAACCTAGTTCACGAGAGATACTTTAGGAAGTCAAACCTTGATCATTATAAATTGAGTAATGATCATAAACCCTAGGAACTTGAGGTAGAAGATAGTAAGAAGAAGTTGATCATGTCTAATCATGACCCTGCTTTGGAGATATATAATTTCCAATTAAACTTAGTGGGTTGAGCAGATATTATCCAGCACATAAAATCATAGGGGAACTATTAGAAACCCTAAACCATTTACCTTATGATAATTAGAGAGACAACTGAATAGTAACAACTCTTTGTCTAGTCCAGCCCTACATCAACCCAAATGATTTTGGATTGAATCATCCTATGTGTGGTGAGGAAGAGCAACCATAGCCAGAGTAATATGGTGTTAAGTCACATATAGAACCATACCCATATTTCCAACTAACTTGTGAATTAATTGATGTTCACAAGTAAAACCCTAAACCATACCTCAACCCTAGTTGATGCATCACTTGGGTGATCACAACTATCAACCTAGTTCACATTTAAGTTCCAAACCATGTGCCATTAGGTGAATAGAATTAGAGCCCTAGAATTGTTCACTAGTTGTATCATATGCTCCAATTATGGAACTTAAAAATAACCTAGTGCTAAACCCTTTACTTAAACCCATGAGTGGTGATCAACCACTTATCCTTATAACCCAGACCAAACCATGATGAGAGGAATAACTATTCTAAGTATTTCAGGGTGTTATTAAAATATAGTACTAGTATTAACCTTGAAATAGGGTTATAATCAAACCTATAATACCTTAACAAATAAGTATTCACATAAAATCATATGCAAGTAACCAAATTCTCAAATATGAGATCAAGTCCTTAGAAATAATTTAGCACATGAAATCATGCCATTAAATCACTTCTTAATAGAAATCCATAAGTAAATGTTACTTTGAAATTGTTTCTTGCAAAGTAATACCAAATAAAACTCTATATATAACTAAGTAAGAAAATTATCATTGGAAAACAATTTGAATATTTACAAAGATAATATTCAAATTCATGTCCATATGGGTATTTAAATTCAAGTTCCAATAATAATAACTAAGCCAATGTTATAATACCCATATTAACATTCTAATACACCACTAAAGACTTTGCAGTACCGTGAACTAATTCTTGTATGAATGAAATGAGCAAGACCTACAAAATAGAACATAATTCAAATATGAATTCAATACAGAATTCAAAACAAGAAAAGAAAACAGAAAAGAAAAAGAGAGAAGAGAGGTGCTTACCTGAATGGCCACCGAGCCCAGCAGCAGCCCACCAACGAGGCCCAGTCACCGCCAGAACCAGCCCGTATACCGTTTCAGAAAAAAAAAAGACAATCGTCTTCTTCCTCCTCCGTGAGAACGACACGGCGGCGCCGACCATCTCCACGTCCCCGCCGCCGATAAGCTCAACCCCGGACGTCAATGACCGTCCCAGAACCGAGGAGAACTCCAGTGGCATCCGCTGCTAGTCGGTGCGCCAAGATTCCCGCCCAAATACCACGCCGACATCGTCATGCATCCCCAACCGGCCACCGCAGTCGTGCCGCCCTTGTGGACCATCTCCTGCCCTATAAAGACACCAGGAGGACCGCCGTGCTTCCCTTGTTCGTCTCCGCCATCCCAATCCCTCTCAATCTCTCTGTATCTCTCGCCATCTTCAATTACTGGCCACCGGTGTCGAGCAAGGAGTCGACGACTGGAGTCGCCCCAGCATCCGTGCAGTGGTCGAGGAGGTGCGCCTCGACGTGAAGAACGTCTGGTAGAAGCCCAGCATCAAGGGGAGGACGGAGCTAGGCCAATTTAGCCGTTCCCTTTCTCCGTCATCGACGGAATCGGTGAAATCATGGTCGTCTGCGTCAACCATCGTCCTCGTCGACCACGCAGGAAGACTCGGGGTGAGAATACGCATCTTTAGAGCCCTAATCCATGCTTACTCATCAACTGTGGCGCTATTCCGAGTACCTCGCCGGAGCTCGCCGTCGCAGACATGTTCGCCGGAGTAACTCCGGTGGTCATTTCGTGGGGGCGCCGCTATATTTCGGTTCCGCGTGTAGTGGGGGTCCGATTGCCGCCCTTCTCGGAGTCCCGCAAGCCCTAGAGCGCCGCCAGGGTCGACGGTCAACTCGCCGGCGTTTAATCGCCGGTGGGGAGACTTGTCCCGGGACCCCTGGTCGATTTGACCTGGTCATCATCTCACCTGGCAACCAACGTGTCAAGGTCCCACCTGTCTGCGACTGGGTTAGCCTTCACCCTGGTACACCTAGTAAATTCTATTTAATTTCAATTCCAGAAAATACCTGAAACTTTACATGAATTTATAAAATTCATTTTAACTCAGAAAAATATAAATGAGATATCAAAATTCTTATAAAAATAAAATCTATCCAATAAAAATATAATATGAGATTTTTAATTTTAATAAAAATTAAATTATTTAATACTTATTATTCAAGCCTTTTATTCTAATTCTAAATTCAATTAAAGTTCATTAATTAGGAAAAACTTCTAAAATAAATAAAAATCAATAAGTAAATAAGGAAAACATTAAAATTAATTTTTATTTACTAATAACTTATTAAATCTTCATTAGGAGGATTTAAATCCTAATTAATACTAGCACAATACCCATGCATTGCAACGGTTTAATAAGTAATACTTCTTGATAATCAGTAGCATATCGGAGTAAATAAAAATAAAAATTAGTGGGAATCAGACTTTTATTTTATCGGGAGGCACCCTCATTTGCTTCAGTTCTTCATACTTCTTGATAATCAGTAGCATATCGTAGCTTCGCACTGGGATTTTATTTTATATCATGCGGGGAAATAGAAACGCAGCTCTGGTTGCTGTCCAATTTTTTTGTAAGAAGAAATAAAACAAAGGAACAAGGCAGTGAAATGTCAATTTCACCTGGGCCCAACTAAAAATACCGAAACCGAAGTCTTGGCCCATCCAGCGTGCTTGTCTAGGCACCAACTTCCTGTCCTCAACACGCACAAGGCTTCCGTGCTCAGCGCCGCCTTGTTCCTAGCAGAGTGCTCGATCCCCTCTCCGCGTCGCTCACCATCCTCTCGTCTCTCCCATCGATAGGCGGCAGGCCTGCCGCTTGCCTGCTTATCCTGCTCGCGTGCAAGCTCGCCTCCGCCCAGTATCCGCGGCCGACGGCAACAGTCCGCCACCCTACTGGCCAAGCTTCGCCTGCTTCTCGCACCTGAGCGCGACGCCGTCGGCCGAAGCGTCTTTGCTACTTCTGGCCAGCACCAGCACGACGACCGCCCGCTCCTCCACTGCCTTCGGCCTCCAAGCTCTGGCGAACGTCTGTGAAGGAGAAGGATTGGGGGGTGATTTCGTACATGATGACTGCGTGTTGATTTCCGAACCGAAGAGGGGCTAAAATGAAAAGTCACGAGACTGTACCACGGTCGTTTTCCAGTTTAATAGTAAAGATTTGTCCTAATTATTAATTGTTCCAAAAATAATAAAATGCCAAATCCATTATTACTTTATTTCAAAGTTATTAATAACTTCAACCTTATAATGAAGTTACTACCTTAAGAATTATAGGGTAATTAGGAAACCCTAGTTCCATTATACATATGATAGTAGTTCATCATTTTATGTGGGATTCTAAAACCCTAATGCCATTAGCAACCCTAGCTCCATTAGTTCATATGAACCATAATTTGCTTCCAAACCTAAACCCCAAGTTAACATGTGATCATGTTACTTCAATAGTGGTCATAGAACCATAGTAGCAACTAAATATTTGCCATGATCACAGAAAATGTAGTAACCTATCATTACTAATTAGCATCCCATGTGTTCATCTTAGTCAAACCTAGTCCCTATCACAAGGATATCATCCTTCATTAACTCTAATTATCATCACAACCTTGTGATGAATTCCAATAACAATTATGCCAAATGTTGTGCATTACCTAACCATATTCCACTAAAACCTACTAGTATTAAATACTTGTTAACCATCCTATCTAGGAGCCAACCATCACTTACTTAATGGATCCTATAGCAAACCCTAGACAACCTCAAACCTAATCGTAATACTTCTTATTCCTTAAGAAGTATGTTCTTCAAAAGTTATTCTTTTGAAGAAAATAAAGAGTAGCCATCAACCCTGCTTATAAGGATCCATATACCCTAGCTAGCCATCACCAACAAGGTATACCAACCTTGATAGCACCTATGTATAATAAATTGCTTATGAGATGCTCCACTAAAACCATATGATCTCTAGCTATTGATGAATCCAACCTTATTATGATCCATCTAACCTTTACCCCAGAAACCAGTTTGGAACTCCTAGTAAACCATAGAACTCCACTACACTAACTATCATACTTGTTCGTTATTAAAGAACATGTTCTTCAAAAGTTATTCTTTTGAAGAATATAACAAGTAATCATTAACCATGCCATATAGTACTAAAACTGACAACTGCTCTTTACATATTAACATTATACCAATTCTCATTTATTGTGTGCTCCATTAATTACTATGCTTTACCATATAACTTGTACATGATACCAAATAATCAAAACCCTAATAAGAACCTTGTTTGTGAATCACTCTAAAAGTAAAACACACCTTGAACTAATCATTGCAACTCACTAATCCTAAATCATCGGGGTTAGGTCACGCTTAGAGCGATTGCATCTCATACTTATACATTATTGCATCCTTGCCAATCTTTTAAACATCGTCCTTACCGGATGATGATGCTATTTCAGAATTTGGAGTTATTACGCACCGAAGACCTTGCCTGCATAATCTTGCAGTCAAGAAAGGCAAGTTCATCACTTGCTCATGTCATTTGAGTATTTTTACCAAATTACTTGCAAAGTACTATGTGTATCACTATTGCATAAAAAGCAAAACTACTATTTTCATAACTATGAATATGACTATGTGGTGGGCAATGGAACCATGGATTGTGTTGATATGGTGGAGGTTCCATTGCAAGGGTTCATATCCATCTAGGATTAAACAACAAATGTCGTCCAGTGATTCTTGTGTCGTAATACCCGTGTTAACCATAAGATCTGGAGTGGGATAGAGTAGTCAAAAGTGTTTCCAACTCTCGTTCATCAACGGATGCGCTTTACCGTAGTACACTTGTAATCCAAGGGGGCAAGCGGTGAGGCTGGGGAGTCCTAAGTCCCCACGGCATTGTCCGTAGTACACTTGTCGCCCGAGGAGCAAGCGGTGAGGCTGGGGAGTCCTAAGTCCCCTCGGTATTGCGGTCTATGATGGGTTGCAACGACCCGCGAAGGTATCAGGCCGTCGTGCCTGATAGTAGTCGAGGTCGGATGGTATCCTTGGATACGCTGGCCGGCGAGGACCCAAGGTCGGAATTGCAACAAAGGGTGGGTGTTCGAGGTAGCGGAGGAACATGATTGGCTAGACCTTATACCGGGCCTCACACCAAAGGAAGTGTGGACGGGGAAATTGCCCGGTTGGCACCAAGGTTAAGATCTCTTATGGGTAAAGCAACACACCTATGCAGAGTGTAATGAATCGTGACCAGTCACTCCTGTTCCGGGTTTTGGAACTGCGAACGCTGCCGGAAAGGAACTCCATGAAGTTCTAGTAAACCGGTGAAGGCTAACGGACATAGTTCTTCTGAATAAAAGCAACCTTTTGAAGAAATGATTATGAAAACCTGCATTGGTATTAGACTTTCTGGTCTAATGCCGTAGCTAGTGCATTAAACACCTCTTTCCTATAATGAACTTGTTGAGTACGCTCGTACTCATCCCACTCTTAAATCCCCGCTTAGATATGGAGGCATCGAAGGAGTACCTACAAGTGCAACTCGAAGGCCGAGGAGTCAATAACTACTTCAAGGGACAGGACCATGTCAGAGGAGTCAAACACTACATCCAACAAGGAGAAAACCTAGATTAGCAATAGAAGGGAACTAGCTTCCTAAACTTAGCTCCTATTTAGCTAGAATCTATTCATAGCCTCTGTAGCTAGTTAAATACTCTACAAATAGAGTTCGTATTAGGACTAGACTACGAGTCGTTCTTCTGGAGTTTATTTCCAGTTTTACCTCATTGTAAAGTAGGAGGCTGTGATGATCTTATGTAACAGAGTGTGTGTGTAATTCTATAGACATGCCTTGGACCCGCATATGTTTCTGTTGTACCACTCTGAGCGATATAATACTAGTGGAACGGTGTTTCATTGGTGTTATATCTGACTTGCATACTACACCATGCAGTGGTATGCCGGGTCACCACAGTTGGTATCAGAGCAAATGCTTTGACCCTAGGATTAGAACCCTTTAAAGGAGACCTATAGGATTGGTAGTGTCTATAGGAAGTTGTCTTAGTTAAACCAAATATTCTTAAGACTTGAGATGGATATTCACTTGAGAATAATCCTGACACACTTAAGTCAACCTTTCTTATCTATTCTTCTTAAGTAAAGTTAGTTAGATAATCCCAAGTATGTAGCACACCATTAAGTCCTTAAAGTAATAGATGAGTAGATCACAATTGGTATACAACACATGGTAGTCCAAAGAGAGGATACAACCATAAGTAAGATATCCTATTGGAAGATGTGTACCAACACAAGTTAGAGTTAAGTAAGAGTTATTCAGACTTGTAATAAGAGTAATACCAAGTGATGAAGATCTGTTTATAAGAAAAATATCCTATTAGAAGGTGTAAACCAGTACAAGTAAGGAGTAAGTAAAAATTTATCTAAACTTGTAAAACAACTGGTAGTAAGTGATAAAAATTTGAGTTATATGAGATAGTATAGACCATGATGAGTCAATCATGGGAAATAAGGAAGAGGGATAGGAATAAAAGATGCCTACTTACATGGTAAAAATAATAATAATATAAGATTCACCTGAGAATCATTATGTGATGGACTAGAACATCATAAATACTTAGAAGGAGTACAATAAGAAGACAAGTGTTAATGACAGTATAAGAATTGTGTTCCAAAACTATGGGAAGTGTGCCAAGCACATAATGACCATAGTCTTATGATGGAAACATTTGGAAGTATAGGAGTTATATCCTAATAAATATGTATTCAGAGTAGCCATGTTAGAACTAAATGTATCATAGGAAGTAGTCCTCAATAGCAAGTATATATGGTATACTATTTTGTTAGTACTTCCAAAGAAAACTAGGTTAACTTCAATTATTCCAGGCCACTTTGTTTCAAGTTTATCTCCTTGAAAATGTGCAATGAAGATAAATGTTGAGACAAATACTAGAAATCCACCTATTCGTGCTAAGTATCACGATATAAACCTATCTTATGTGGTGTTATATACTACACATCAGAGCCTGATGTTTAGAGATGTCTTACTCAACTATTATATTCAGGCTTATGATGGTGTGTATTATATGCACAAAGCTGAATCTTCTTGGATTTTTGGATTTTCATTGTTTGACTAGATCCATACATGAAGTTTGACTTTGATATGCAAGTGCATGTTGCAATATCAAGTTTTTACTTGATGTTATAGATCTAGAGGGTAATGGTAAACGTGTGAGGAAGTGACGAATTCTGAATATTTTGAAGACAAGATGAAGGTTCATCAGAAGAAGGAAGCAAAATTGTGGGAAGCAACCACAGTACTCTGAAGGAAGTGCCAATCAAAATTCATGCTTTACCTCAACAGAGGAGTACTTTAGTACATAAGAAGCATGAAGGTGAGAAATCTGGTGATTATGGTGAAGTAGAAGTAGAACCATAGTCATTATGGAAGAGGGAATTCAAGGAAGATCACTTTGGATACTATATTCATAGTGGTGTTCTTGCAAAATAAACCTTGAAGGAAGGAAGATGACCTAGGAAACCATAGCAGATATAAGAAGACCACAGTTGGTATCAGAAGACCACTGTTGGTATAGGATCAATACTGCAAGATAAAGTAGAAGATGTTCCGACCAATTGGTCAAAACCTATAATAGAGTACACTTGTAGATAACAAATAGCCACAATTGGTATCAAGTAGTCCATAATTGGATTATTCGTACCAACAAGTTGTGAACAAATAAAATTTTGTCAGCCATATAACTATGACCGATAAACCTTCAGACGAAGGATTCATGTCGGATGTCCACAATTGAGTGGATACACCACAAAGATTCTTCGCAAGACCTTAGAAGAGTACAACCCATAAACTAGACCTAGACCAATATTCTAACCATAAGTCCAATGGTTGGAAGAATAGGAGTTTAAGACCATAAGAAAACTCTAAGGGGTAGAGTAAGGATTGAGTTGGATGTACAATAAATCAATATTTTGAGCAAGATAGATGAAGACGGTCTGAACTGAGAGGAAGTTCGATCTTATTTTCATAAGATTATCGAACACTACTTTCAGAAGGATGTCAGACCAGAAGCCGAGGTTCATACCTCGAGGAAGTAAGAAGTGGACTACAACTTGAGAAAGTGAGTAGTATTTACTCAGAAGTACGAAAGCTCAAGTAAGTCAAGCATAAAGAAGTTGGACGAAGAAAATACCATAGACCAAATACAGCTCAAGAAGGCCAAAGACCGAAGGAGACTGACCATACCAAAACTAAAGTCCATTTGAAAGATTCCTTTCATGGAACCTAAAGGAACCAAAATTGTTAGAGGTATCATCTATAATCCATGATTGGATAGACTAAATGAGTCTAATCCATTCATAGTGAAATAAACCATCAAGACCATTTCCATGGTAAGTACCTTACTAAGTACCATTATTGCAGTTTTGGTAGTAAGGGAAAACAAAGACCTAGCCTTACCACTAGTATGTTATCCAACCAGTTTTCAGTTAAGACTATCAGCACAAGAAGAAGTCTCAACCATTGAATCCTCAATGAGAAAGGAAACAAGATTATAGTATTGAAAGAAATCATGGAATTGGAAGAAGAAGCCATGGTTCAGAAATAGACACTCAGGGATTCCAGGAAGAATCTGGACAAGGGATATATTCAAATATATCCAACAAGTTCACCACGGAGTTCGAGAAAAGATGTAGTCTGCACAAGTCAGATCCACACTCCGAAACGTGAGAGAGATCAAACTTCGAGGACGAAGTTTAGTTTAAGGGGTAGAGACTGTAATGTCCCAGGAAATGGGGTTACAAAAATAGAGGAAACAGATGTGTGCATTGCATTCATGCATAGAAAATCCGGGGAATTTTCGCGCTTTAAAGTAAAACAAGTCACAAGAATCGAAGTTTCACTTGACCTTGGTGGATTTGAAGTAGCTCATCAAGTCAAGCGCTATAAACCTCAATGTGACTTGGTTAAAACCTTGTTTTGGGTAGAGATGATTTGATCTACGGGGTTAGATCAAATGGAACTAATAATCAATACAACAACACTTTACTCAATGATAAATTGCTTGACCTTATAAAAGATTACAATATGGTAATCCTTGTCATAACATATGAACACCTATTCAATTGCAAATCAAGTAACAATAAAATGGAGAAACTATTCTTACCTTATCTTTTCCATGTCTTAAACCAATCCTTGATCCTACCAAGAATCTCATGGTATTCATTTTACTTCATTCTTGAAAACATGACAAGGAGATCAACTCTAGAATTATACATTCTTCTCTATTCAAAATTATTATACATCAAACCTAGAGAGGTGAGAGTTCTATATTATTTATTAGAGAAGCAATGACAAACCTTGAGCTAAACCCTGGATATACACCCATGTAAACAAAACATCAACTTAAGAACATAACCTTAGGATACTATTCAAGACCATCCCTAGAGAGAGAACCATCTATGTTAATCATAGATATTGATGATCACATCATTCTCTATGGAACCTAATCTTAGGATGGTATTAAAGTCCTTCCCAAATGAGAGAGACCATTCATACCAATCTTAGCTTTACCTAATTAAGAATCAAGGACAACCTTGAACTAAAGGATTAGGAGATAAACCATTTCATCTTGGAGGGGTGAGATAACCAAATATCCAATTGGAATAAGACCATAGCCTTGAGTTGATGAGATAAGGAAAAGACTAATCCAACTAAGCTAGACAAGTAGAGCCTTAGCCTAGATACTTAAGGAAGTATTAAGAGTACACCACAAACCCTAGAATAACTACTCTTATATGAGAGAGCTCAAGCCATAGTGTTACACTCAAGTTAATTGAGGCAACACTTGGATTTAAGGGAAAGACCTATTCATATATCCAAATGGTTAAACCATCATTCTTTGAGAGAACTCTAAGTGTATATCTCAGGCATTCTCCTGGGAAATAAATAGTTGAGGCAACCATAGCCATGTCCATCCAAGAAACTAAAGTAGAAGTACTATACCCCAGTTGATCAAGACCATACTTGATCTTAGGAGTGAGAAACCTACTTCACGAGAGATACTTTAGGAAGTCAAACCTTGATCATTATAAATTGAGTAATGATTATAAACCCTAGGAACTTGAGGTAGAAGATAGTAAGAAGAAGTTGATCATGTCTAATCATGACCCAGCTTTGGAGATATATAATTTCCAATTAAACTTAGTGGGTTGAGCAGATATTATCCAGCACATAAAATCATAGGGGAACTATTAGAAACCCTAAACCATTTACCTTATGATAATTAGAGAGACAACTGGATAGTAACAAATCTTTGTCTAGTCCAGCCCTACATCAACCCAAATGATTTTGGATTGAATCATCCTATGTGTGGTGAGGAAGAGCAACCCTAGCCAGAGTAATATGGTGTTAAGTCACATATAGAACCATACCCATATTTCCAACTAACTTGTGAATTAATTGATGTTCACAAGTAAAACCCTAAACCATACCTCAACCCTAGTTGATGCATCACTTGGGTGATCACAACTATCAACCTAGTTCACATTTAAGTTCCAAACCATGTGCCATTAGGTGAATAGAATTAGAGCCCTAGAATTGTTCACTAGTTGTATCTTATGCTCCAATTATGGAACTTAAAAATAACCTAGTGCTAAACCCTTTACTTAAACCCATGAGTGGTGATCAACCACTTATCCTTATAACCAAGACCAAACCATGATGAGAGGAATACCTATTCTAAGTATTTCAGGGTGTTATTAAAATATAGTACTAGTATTAACCTTGAAATAGGGTTATAATCAAACCTATAAGACCTTAACAAATAAGTATTCACATAAAATCATATGCAAGTAACCAAATTCTCAAATATGAGATCAAGTCCTTAGAAATAATTTAGCACATGAAATCATGCCATTAAATCACTTCTTAATAGAAATCCATAAGTAAATATTACTTTGAAATTGTTTCTTGCAAAGTAATACCAAATAAAACTCTATATATAACTAAGTAAGAAAATTATCATTGGAAAACAATTTGAATATTTACAAAGATAATATTCAAATTCATGTCCATATGGATATTTAAATTCAAGTTCCAATAATAATAACTAAACCAATGTTATAATACCCATATTAACATTCTAATACACCACTAAAGACTTTGCAGTACCCTGAACTAATTCTCGTATGAATGAAATGAGCAAGACCTGCAAAATAGAAAATAATTCAAATATGAATTCAAAACAGAATTCAAAACAAGAAAAGAAAACATAAAAGAAAAAGAGAGAAGAGAGGTGCTTACCTGAATGGCCACCGAGCCCAGCAGCAGCCCACCAACGAGGCCCAGTCACCGCCAGAACCAGCCCGTATACCGTTTCAGAAATAAAAAAACAGAAGACAATCGTCTTCTTCCTCCTCCGTGAGACCGACACGGCGATGCCGACCATCTCCACGTCCCCGCCGCCGATAAGCTCAACCCCGGACATCAATGACCATCCCAGAACCGAGGATAACTCCAGTGGCATCCGCTGCTAGTCGGTGCGCCAAGATTCCCGCCCAAATACAAAGCCGACATCGTCGTGCATCCCCAACCGGCCACCGCAGTCGTGCCGCCATGGTGGACCATCTCCTGCCCTATAAAGCCACCAGGAGGACCGCCGTGCTTCCCTTGTTCGTCTCCGCCATCCCAATCCCTCTCAATCTCTCTGTATCTCTCGCCATCTTCAATTACTGGCCGCCGGTGTCGAGCAAGGAGTCGACGACTAGAGTCGCCCCAGCATCCGTGCAGTGGTCGAGGAGGTGCGTCTCGACGTGAAGAACGTCTGGTAGAAACCCAGCATCAAGGGGAGGACGGAGCTAGGCCAATTTAGCCGTTCCCTTTCTCCGGTCATCGACGGAATCGGTGAAATCATGGTCGTCTGCGTCAATCATCGTCCTCGTCGACCACGCAGGAAGACTCAGGGTGAGAAAACGCATCTTTAGAGCCCTAATCCATGCTTACTCATCAACTGTGGCACTATTCCGAGTACTTCACCGGAGCTCGCCGCCGCAGACATGTTCGTCGGAGTAACTCCGGTGGTCATTTCGTGGGGGCGCCTCTATATTTCGGTTCCGCGTGTAGTGGGGGTCCGATTGCCGCCCTTCTCGGAGTCCCGCAAGCCCTAGAGCGCCGCCAGTGTCGACGGTCAACTCGCCGGCGTTTAATCGCCGGTGGGCAGACTTGTCCCGTGGGACCCCTGGTCGATTTGACCTGGTCAGCATCTCACCTGGCAACCAACGTGTCAAGGTCCCACCTGTCTGCGACTGGGTTAGAATTCACCCTGGTACACCTAGTAAATTCTATTTAATGTCAATTCCAGAAAATACCTGAAACTTTACATGAATTTATAAAATTCATTTTAACTCAGAAAAATATAAATGAGATATCAAAATTCTTATAAAAATAAAATATATCCAATAAAAATATAATATGAAATTTTTAATTTTAATAAAAATTAAATTATTTAATACTTATTATTCAAGCCTTTTATTCTAATTCTAAATTCAATTAAAGTTCATTAATTAGGAAAAACTTCTAAAATAAATAAAAATCAATAAGTAAATAAGGAAAACATTAAAATTAATTTTTATTTACTAATAACTTATTAAATCTTCATTAGGAGGATTTAAATCCTAATTAATATTTGTCCTAATTATTAATTGTTCCAAAAATAATAAAATGCCAAATCCATTATTACTTTATTTCAAAGTTATTAATAACTTCAACCTTATAATGAAGTTACTACCTTAAGAATTATAGGGTAATTAGGAAACCCTAGTTCCATTATACATAAGATAGTAGTTCATCATTTTATGTGGGATTCTAAAACCCTAATGCCATTAGCAACCCTAGCTCCATTAGTTCATATGAACCATAATTTGCTTCCAAACCTAAACCCCAAGTTAACATGTGATCATGTTACTTCAATAGTGGTCATAGAACCATAGTAGCAACTAAATATTTTTCATGACCACATAAAATGTAGTAACCTATCATTACTAATTAGCATCCCATGTGTTCATCTTAGTCAAACCTAGTCCCTATCACAAGGATACCATCCTTCATTAACTCTAATTATCATCACAACCTTGTGATGAATTCCACTAACAACTATGCCAAATGTTGTGCATTACCTAACCATATTCCACTAAAACCTACTAGTATTAAATACTTGTTAACCATCCTATCTAGGAGCCAACCATCACTTACTTAATGGATCCTATAGCAAACCCTATACAACCTCAAACCTAATCGTAATACTTCTTATTCCTTAAGAAGTATGTTCTTCAAAAGTTATTCTTTTGAAGAAAATAAAGAGTAGCCATCAACCCTGCTTATAAGGATCCATAAACCCTAGCTAGCCATCACCAACAAGGTATACCAACCTTGATAGCACCTATGTATAATAAATTTCTTATGAGATGCTCCACTAAAACCATATGATCTCTAGCTATTGATGAATCCGACCTTATTATGATCCATCTAACCTTTACCCCAGAAACCAGTTTGGAACTCCTAGTAAACCATAGAACTCCACAACACTAACTATCATACTTGTTCGTTATTAAAGAACATGTTCTTCAAAAGTTATTCTTTTGAAGAATATAACAAGTAATAACCATGCCATACAGTACTAAAACTGACAACTGCTCTTTACATATTAACATTATACCAATTCTCATTTATTGTGTGCTCCATTAATTACTATGCTTTACCATATAACTTGTACATGATACCAAATAATCAAAACCCTAATAAGAACCTTGTTTGTGAATCACTCTAAAAGTACAACACACCTTGAACTAATCATTGCAACTCACTAATCCTAAATCATCGGGGTTAGGTCACGCTTAGAGCGATTGCATCTCATACTTATGCATTATTGCATCCTTGCCAATCTTTTAAACATCGTCCTTACCGGACGATGATGCTATTTCCGAATTTGGAGTTATTACGCACCGAAGACCTTGCCTGCATAATCTTGCAGTCAAGAAAGGCAAGTTCATCACTTGCTCATGTCATTTGAGTATCTTTACCAAATTACTTGCAAAGTACTATGTGTATCACTATAGCATAAAAAGCAAAACTACTATTTTCATAACTATGAATATGACTATGTGGTGGGCAATGGAACCATGGATTGTGTTGATATGGTGGAGGTTCCATTTCAAGGGTTTATATCCATCTAGGATTAAACAACAAATGTCGTCCAGTGATTCTTGTGCCGTAATACCCGTGTTCACCATAAGATCTGGAGTGGGATAGAGTAGTCAAAAGTGTTTCCACCTCTCGTTCATCAACGAATGCGCTTTACCGTAGTACACTTGTAATCCAAGGGGGCAAGCGGTGAGGCTGGGGAGTCCTAAGTCCCCACGGCATTGTCCGTAGTACACTTGTCGCCCGAGGAGCAATCGGTGAGGCTGGGGAGTCCTAAGTCCCCACGGTATTGCGGTCTATGATGGGTTGCAACGACCGACGAAGGTATCAGGCCGTCGTGCCTGATAGTAGTCGAGGTCGGATGGTATCCTTGGATACGCTGGCCGGCGAGGACCCAAGGTCGGAATTGCAACAAAGGGTGGGTGTTCGAGGTAGTGGAGGAACATGATTGGCTAGACCTTATACCGGGCCTCACACCAAAGGAAGTGTGGACGGGGAAATTGCCCGGTTGGCACCAAGGTTAAGATCTCTTATGGGTAAAGCAACACACCTATGCAGAGTGTAATGAATCGTGACCAGTCACTCCCTGTTCCGGGTTTTGGAACTGCGAACGCTGCCGGAAAGAAACTCCATGAAGTTCTAGTAAACCGGTGAAGGCTGACGGACATAGTTCTTCTGAATAAAAGCAACCTTTTGAAGAAATGATTATGAAAACTTGCATTGGTATTAGACTTTCTGGTCTAATGCCGTAGCTAGTGCATTAAACACCTCTTTCCTATAATGAACTTGTTGAGTACGCTCGTACTCATCCCACTCTTAAATCCCCTGCTTAGATATGGAGGCATCGAAGGAGTACCTACAGTGCAACTCGAAGGCCGAGGAGTCAATAACTACTTCAAGGGACAGGACCCTGTCAGAGGAGTCAAACACTACATCCAACAAGGAGAAAACCTAGATTAGCAATAGAAGGGAACTAGCTTCCTAAACTTAGCTCCTATTTAGCTAGAATCTATTCATAGCCTCTGTTGCTAGTTAAATACTCTACAAATAGAGTTCGTATTAGGACTAGACTACGAGTCGTTCTTCTGGAGTTTATTTGCAGTTTTACCTCATTGTAAAGTAGGAGGCTGTGATGATCTTATGTAACAGAGTGTGTGTGTAATTCTATAGACATGCCTTGGACCCGCATATGTTTCTGTTGTACCACTCTGAGCGATATAATACTAGTGGAACGGTGTTTCATTGGTGTTATATCAGACTTGCATACTACACCATGCAGTGGTATGCCGGGTCACCACAAAAGCAAACCTTAAAGATGTATTCCCAAGTACTAATAAACACCCCACGCTGTCACTATGAGCATTCATAGGAGGTACTAACACACCACAATTTCATAGAGACATCCAACTCAAATCATAACCCAGTGAACAAGTATTCTGTGAAATATAGCCTAAGAGACCCGCACGGTGCACACACTGTCACCTTTACACACGTGGGACAAGGAGTCTCCGGAGATCACATAAGTAAAATCCACTTGAATAGCATAACGACATATAGATTACAAAGCTCATCATATGGATCTCAATCATGTAAGTCAGCTCATGAGATCATTGTATTGAAGTACATGGGAGAGAGAGATGAACCACATAGCTACCGGTAGAGCCCTCAGCCTCGGGGGAGAACTACTCCCTCCTCATCATGGGAGACAGCAGCGGCGATGAAGATGGCGGTGGTGTCGATGGAGATGGATTCCGGGGGAAATTCCCCGTCCCGGCGGCGTGCCGGAACAGAGACTTCTATCCCCCGAACTTGACTTCGCGATGGCGGCGGCTGCGTAACTTTTCTCGTCTCGTGGCTTCTCTTTTTAGGGTTTTCACGTCTGGGAGACTTTATAGGCGGAAGGGCAGCCTCGGAGGGGTCCCAGGGGACCCACACCATAGGGGGGCGCCCCCCCCTTGGCCGCGCCGCCTTGTGCGGTGGGGCCCCCTTGGCTCCCCTCTGGCCCCTCTTCGGTGCTCTGGAACCTTCCGTGAAATATAAGATCGTGGGCATTAATTTCGTCCAATTCCGAGAATATTTCCTGTGTAAGATTTCTGAAACCAAAAACAGCAGAAAACAGGAACTGACACTTCGACATCTTGTTAATAGGTTAGTTCCGGAAAATGCATCAAAACGATATAAAGTATGAATAAAACATGTAGGTATTGTCATAAAACTAGCATGGAACATAAGAAATTATAGATACGTTTGAGACGTATCAGTAGTTCATCCTTGGACTATGGGTCCATAGCACTAGCTAGATGGTTGTCTTCTCCTCTTGTGCTATCATGTTTAGATCTTGTGAGATGCCTATCATGATCAAGATCGTCTATTTGTAATGCTACATGTTGCGTTTGTTGGGATCCGATGAATATTGAATACTATGTCAAGTTGATTATCAATCTATCATATATGTGTTGTTTATGTTCTTGCATGCTCTCCGTTGCTAGTAGAGGCTCGGCCAAGTTGATACTTGTAACTCCAAGAGGGAGTATTTATGCTCGATAGTGGGTTCATGCCTCCATTGAATCCGGGACGAAGTGATGAAAGTTCTAAGGTTGTGGATGTGATGTTGACACTAGGGATAAAACATCGATGCTTTGTCTAAGGATATTTGTGTTGATTACATTACGCGCAGTACTTAATGCAATTGTCTGTTGTTTGCAACTTAATACTGGAAGGGGTGCGGATGCTAACCCGAAGGTGGAATTTTTAGGCATAGATGCATGTTGGATAGCGGTTTATGTTCTTTGTCGTAATGCCCTAATTAAATCTCATAGTAGTCATCATGATATATGTATGTGCATCTCTACTTGTCAATTGCCCAACTGTAATTTATCTTATTGGAGAGACACCACTAGTGAACTGTGGACCCCGGTCCATTCTTTTACATCCGAAATACAATCTACTGCAATCTCGTTCTCTGTTGTTCATCGCAAGCAAACATCATTCTCCACACCATATGTTTAATCCTTTGTTTTCAGCAAGCCGGTGAGATTGACAACCTCACTGTTAAGTTGGGGCAAAGTATTGTGATTGTGTTGTGCAGGTTCCACGTTAGCGCCAGAATCCCTGGTGTTGCGCCGAAATACAATCCTTCACCAACAACCTTCACGTGGCCTTCATCTTCTACTGGTTCGATAACCTTGGTTTCTTACTGAGGGAAACTTGCTGCTGTACGCATCACACCTTCCTCTTGGGGTTCCCAACGGACGTGTGCTTCACGCGCCATCAGCTATCTTCAGGCCTGGGAAAGTACGACTCATTATAGCTCAATTGAAGTCAGTCGCCGTCGCCCAGCCCTTATAAGTTTGTTAGTTCGTTTGAATCGATCGGTTGATATTGTTTTCCTCTCGATGTGTTCGTTTGACACTGTTTTCGGCTTTACCTATTTGCTCGAGTTCGTTCATACTGTACACTGTACTGCTCACCATTGCCCAATGTCTGTAGTCGTCGCTTGGTGCCAGTCCTCTATGGGCCTGTTTGTAATCTTATTACTTCTGGGTTCTTTGCACTGCTGATACATCGGTGGATTTGCAGCCAAAAATAAGAAAGTATTTGTTGGTATTATATTGCTTTCGATTGATCTGTTCGCCCCCAAGCATTTACAGAAGCCGCAAGAGATTCAAGGATGAAATGGCTCTCCTTGTTCGTTAGGCAAAGAAGAAATCATATCATGGCTTATCATCATGGGTAGAACTTTTTTAGCTAGATTTTGTTGTTTGGGATCTATGATCCTTTTAGTTGCTGCTCTCCAGTAACCTTTTCCCTCTTTTTTATTACAGTGAAAAAATACACAGCGAGGAAACCACTGTCCAGCCTAAAAAAATAGACCTCAGTTGGTTTGCTGAAATCGACTCAAATAACGTGGCATTTAGTTATATAGTTTTATATTCGACATGTTTTCTCAGATATGTTGGTTTACATTCGTGCGCAACCTGTTGGGCAAGTATGGACGCAGCTTCAGTGACTATCAGGTCAAAATTCCAGCGGTTCAGTGATTTTTGGTTGGATCCATTCATATGCGTTCGATCGGCTTTTGATGGCTGTTATTGAGACAAAGTCACGGCTGGACTTTTGACCTGAACGTCAATGTAGCTGCGTCGCAGCTCTAGTGACGTTCAGGTAAAAAGTCCAGCGTTGACTTTGGTTCAATATCAGCCATCTAAAGCCAATCGAACGCACATGAATGTATCCAACCAAAAATCACTCAACAATTAGTCGTTTCCAGACTAAAACAATGTTTATTCCCAAACTATTTTTTCGAATCTGACCAATCTTTCCCAGAATGCAGAAGAAATATATACGATTACTGGAATGTCGATATTTTTCTGGACAGTTTGAATTTTAAGTTTAAAGTTGGTTGTAAAACATAAAATGAGGTTTATTAATAAACAATACGGCTGAATCTGACGAAACTCCCCAAGAATGCATAACCCAACATATAAGGTTTACTGGATTTTTGTTTCAAAAACTTCTAGGCAGTACGAATTTTAAGTTTAAAATTTTCTCGTGAAACTTAAAATGGGTAAATTTTGGATCCATTCTCGTGCGTTCGATCGGCTTTTGATGGCTGTTATTGAAACAAGGGTTAATTGGTTCTATGCCACTCCTCAATTCACAAGTTGTGTTTATGCCATTACAAAAACTGAATTTGTGTTTATGCCACTCTCAATTCTCAATACCCCCTTCTATGCCATTTTCAACAATACAACATGAAAACGGTTCAGTAAATAGTCATATTTCAGTTTATACTTTCGTATCGACCAAAATAATCCTGTGTTCAGATTTGGAGCGCCTTTTGGGTGTTTCGGGCATAAAAAATCCAAAATTTTCAATTTCTGGCAAACAATAGAACTTCTGAGAAAAATCTAAAAATTTACAGGAAATCAAAAGCACTAAAACGAGTATACTGTTTTAATTTGAGCCATTTATGTGTAGATTTTCATAAAAAAACTGACATTTTCTGTTATGTCTAGAAATTGGTAAAATTTTGTCCAAAAATTCAAACTTCTTCGAAAAATCTGAAAATTTTACAGAATGTCAAGAACACTAATATGAGCCATTTCTGGGCATATATGATCCATTAAACATAGGTGCAAAGTACGGTCCAGATTGTCTGTGAGAGTATGTACAAACTGTAGTATAGGGTACAAATACTGGATACATAGGCAGTATATGATGTTGTATTGCTGAAAATGGCATAGAAAGGGGTATTGAGAATTGAGAGTGGTATAGACACAACTTCAGTTTTTGCAATGTCATAAACACAACTTGTGAATTAGGGAGTGGCATAGAACCATTTAACCCAAACAAAACAAAGTCACCGCTTGACTTTTGACCTGAACGTCAGTGAAGCTGCGTCCAAGTAGGACTCATTATCGCTCAATCGAAGTCAGTCGCCCAGCAATCGTTAGTTCGCTCAAATCGATCAGTTGATATTGTTTCCTCTCGATGTGTTTATTTGACATTGTTTTCCGATTCACCTATTTCTTTCGAATTCGCTGGTACTGTACACTGTACTGCTTCCCATTGCCAATGTATGTAGTCGTCGCTTGGTTCTTGTGGTCTACATGGCCGTACCGCAGGCATGCCATAGTGCTAGTATCTTAGCTAGTACGTAGTAATAGTATCATGCATACTGGTCCCATAAAAATGCTGATGTGGCAGCTAATTAAGGAGGAGAGAGGTGATTAGAGTAACATAGGTGGATTCCGTATCATAGCGCATATTACGAGAAAAGTTAATGCCTAACAAATCTTGTACACAAATTTGCACTGAGATTCTAAAAAATAATAAATATAGCATATCTATGATAGTACTTCATGATACCACCCACTATAGAGATAGTATCATACACAAGTATCATATGCATGATACTACTACATGATACTTATCACTATGGCCAGCCTAAGGCAGTAGTAGTGCTTAGGAAATTTGCAATCGCATTAAGTCAAAAGTCCCCAAGCCACCCACGCCTCTTTAGAGCAAGAACAATAGTGTAGCCAGCAGCTGGCTATAGTGGTTTGCCATGTCATCTATAGCTAGCTTATAGCCACCATGTACAATAATTGACTCTAAAATCTACTACTTTATCAAAATTATGGCCCACCTTTCACTCTCATAAAATGCCTAGGAGCACGTGCTAGAGCTGGCTCTTGCATTAGAGCCCACTTCTCTCTCCTATTCTCACTCCTCCAACTAAACCAAGATATAATATTTTATTTCTTATAGCCAGCTGACTGTGTGTACCTTATTGTATCGAGCGATAAGCTTGATGAGCAACCCAAACAAACAAACAAAAAGACTGTACATTATTGTACTTGCTCTTACCCGTATCTTCTCTCTCTCTTTCATCGCGAGTGCAACTAATTCAGTTAGTCTTCCAATGAATATTAAGATTTTGTCTCATTGATTTTTATGAACAACTAATTGAAGATTCATTTTTAAAAGATGTCATGTTTTGACTAAAAATTAGCACTTTTGAATTCTTAGATTGCTTTTTCACATGATGCACTTCCTTTAATTTATTTTACCACATACTACCTCCATTCCTATAGATAAGACGCACACACATTTCAATGTGAACCTTGAACAAATAAATAGGACAACAATATCACGATCATATAATACATAAGCAACATTGTTAGAATCGTGTTGGAAAATACTTTCTAATGATACCAGTTTTATATCAAATATTTTTTATATACTTCATCCTGAAAAATATGTTTCAACTTCATCAAAACTTGCATGTATCTACAAACTAAACTCATCTAAATACATGCATATCTGCATAAAATTGAGACATCCTTTTTAAACAGAGAGATATAGATTAATATTTTGTCAAAGATAAAATACGAAAAACAAGGGTGCATTGTTTATTTAAATGGAGTGAGTAGTATATATAAAATAATTTTAGTTGCCAATGATCATCTTGAGGTCCTCTATTTTTTGTTTTGCTCAGGGCCTCCGTATTCTCAGGTACGGCCCTGGTGGTCTATGGATCTGTTTGTAGTCTTATTACTTTTGGCTTCTTTGCACTGCTAATAGATCAGCGAAATTACGACAAAAAAAGAAGAAAGACTGTGTTGGTATTGTATTGCTTTCGATAGATCTGTTCGCCCCCCCCCCAAGCATTTACAGATGGCACAAGAGATTCAAGGATGAAATTGCTCTCCTTGTTCATAAGGCAAAGATGAAATCATATCATGGGTAGAACATTATTTTTTTTTTCTTTTTGGGATCTATGATCCTTTTAGTTGCTGCTCTCCATCAACTTTTGTACTTATTTCTCTCTTTTTATTAATAAAAAGAAAAAAATACAAAGTGGGGAAACCCACTGGTCAGCCTAAAAAAGATTTGTTCGCTAGGTAGCCGTAGTTTTGCACTCAGTTCGTTTGCAGAAATTGGCTCAAATAATGTAGCATTTATAGTTTTATATTTGACCTGTTTGCTCAGGTATGTTTGCTTACATTCGTACGTGACATGTTTGTTGAAATAGCTTATCACTTCTCTGACCATCTATCTCCTCAACAGATGGACAAAACTTGGATATTATTTCACTCGTTAAACACACCAACATATTGGAGTGGTATTGAAGACTTCATGAAGCACGATAGTGATTTTACTGACGGCGACACGACAAAGGAAGTGATTTGTCCATGACGCGTATGTTTGAATATTGGGTCCAAGCCTCAACATGTAGTCTCAGATCATTTATTCGTTCATGGGATGGACCAGACATATATGAGGTGGATTAACCATGGTGAACACTATGATCAGCCTGACATTATTGATCCTCTTTATTCTGATGGTTATCAGCCTGAAGATCTCGTCCAGGATGAGGCTACTGCTAATTTGTTACGGGATCTGTATCCATATGCAAGCCAACAGCCCCATGGTTATCACAAAAAGGCTCTTTTCCATGACCTGATAGAAGATGCTAAGCGCTTAGTGGCCCCTGGTTCTGTTGTGTCAAGATTCGAATTAATTGTGAAGTTACTTCATGACAAGTCATACCTGGGGATTACCAATAAAGCCTTCAATGCAGTTGCGAAGACATACAGCGATGCACTCCCTGGGGCTGGACTGCCAAAATCCTTTTATGAGGTGAAGCAGTACATCAAGGTACCGGGACTTGGATATGAGAAGATTGATTTTTGCAAAAATAACTGTGCACTGTTTTGGATGGAGTATAAAGACCTCGATGAATGTCCAGTATGTAAGGAATCAAGATGGAAGCATGATGGAGCTGGTGGTAAGATAAAGATTCCTTGGAAGGTTCTGAGATACTTTCCACTTGTACAAAGATTGCAGAGGTTGTTTGCTTCAGAAAAAACATCTCGGGAAACAAGATGGCACGAAGAGATTCTCACGCCCGACCCTGATTTACTGAGGAATCCTGCTGATGGCGATGAATGGAAGCAATTCGACCTGGATCATCCATATTTTGCTGCAGATCCAAGGAACCTGAGACTTGGCCTTGCTACAGATGGATTCAACCCATTTGGCAACATGAGCAACTCGTATAGCATGTGGCCAGTACTAGTTACACCTTACAACCAGGCTCCCTGGACATGCACCGATCAGTCGAACTGTATGATGGCCTTACTCATCCCAAGTCCCAAATCTCCTGGGAAGGATTTTGATGTGTTCATGCAACCTCTTATTAGAGACTTGCAAACATTATGGGAGGGTGTCCCTACACGGGATGTGTGTCAACCTAAAGAACACAATTTTCTATTACGTGCTCATTGTCATCGTATTGCACCCATGATTATCCAGCTTTGGGCACTATGTCAGGCAGAGTAACATCAGGTTATAATGCATGTGTTCACTGTGATACAGATCAGCTGGCAGTGAGGATAATAAACAAGATATGCTATATGGGCCATCGATGTTTCCTTCCAATGAATCACAGTTTCCGAAAAAATAAAAAATAAAATGCAATTTATTGGTGATCATGCCTGTACAAAGACTGAACCGAAGCACTTTAAGAGTCACGAGTTGGAGGCGCACCTAGAAGCGGTCAGAAATGTTAAACCAGGAAAACCACCAGCCGCCACAGCAAGTACAGCAGAGAAGAATACAAAAGATGCAGCAGTAGTAGTAGCAGGTAGAAAAAGGCAGAAGAGAGGAGATGAACCGAGTCTAGCAGCTACCAAAAGGAAGATGGGAGGTGAAATAGTAGCATGTACCAAGAGGAAGGAAATAGAAAATGATAGACCGAGAATATTTTATAAGCGCAGGGCCACTCTTTGGGACTTGTCGTATTGGGCTGGTAAGAAGCTTCGGCATAATATTGATATCATGCACATGGAGAAAAATATATGTGACAGCATTGTAGGCACATTACTCAACATTCCATCCAAGACAAAAGATAGCTCAAATGCTAGGATTGATTGTGCAACATTGAATGTTAACAGGCACTTGCAATTGGATCGTAATGACAAAGTGAACAAAGGCAAGGAAAAACATTATAAATTTCGAGGCGCGGAATTCACATTGCCGATGCCTAAAAGGAGATTATTTTGTGAGTACCTCCGAGGTGTGATGTTCCCGTTCGGATTTGCTGCCAACATTGCAAATTGTCTCAATGCTGAAGGAAACAAGCTCCAAGGGTTGAAAACTCACGATTCCTGCTGCACAGGCTTTTAGCTATTGGCATTAAAGATTTAGTGAAGCCAAATATGTACAACGTGATTGCAGAGTTGGGAAAGTTCTTTAGGGAAATATGTAGTAAAACTCTAAGCAGAGTTGTTGTAAAACGTCTTAAGGTGGACATAGCAGTAATCCTGTGCAAGCTGGAGCTGATATATCCTCCAGCCTTCTTTGATGTGATGGTGCATTTGGCTGTTCATCTACCTGATGAGGCACTTTTAAGAGGTCCGGTACAGTATGGATGGATGTACCCTACAGAACATCGACTGTGCACTTTCAAGAATACAGTTAGGAACAAAGCTAGACCGGAGGCTTGCATTGCAGTGGCGTATATTGCTGCTGAAGCATATACATTTGCCTCAAGATATATTCCTGATATTGAGACCAGATTCAACCGGGGTCGCAGAATTTTGGAAGTTGGAGGATCTGTTTTTAATCATGGTGTTGAGCTAATAGGAAAGAGGACCGAAAAAACATTAGAGCAGTCTGAATTTGAACAGCTGTCTTGGTATGTGCTGAATAATGCTACAGAGGCTGATGAATATGTTAAGTGAGTACTATGCACACAAAATCCTCAGTTCCTCGCATATACTATGAACTTGTATCAAAATAAAATATATTCAGCTAACTTGGCTATGTTTTGCAGGTTGTACATGGAAACGAATGGAAAGCTATCGGCACGTGGGAGTGGGTTTCAGGACTGGTTTGAGAAACATGTAAGATGTTCAATTGCACTCTGACTTGTCTATGTGTTTTCACATGAGATGACCTCTTGTCTATTTTGTAATCGTAGATCTCGAAACTCCATGCGTAGAATCCAGGCGCTGTTAGTGTTGATCTCCTTGTCCTATCACGTGGTCCAGATAAGAGGGTGTTGGTAGCTACAGCTTGCAATGCCAATGGTGTCCATTATAGCTCCTATGAGCGTGAACAACATTTGAAGACACGAAATAGTGACATCACAACCAGTGGAGATCACTTGACAACCGTAAAGAAGAGATCAGAGTCATTTGACCATTATGGTCACATAGAAGAGGTTATTCAGTTATTCTATAGTGATAAGGTTACTGTCCGATCTATGGTTATATTTAAGTGTTATTGGTACAACCAAGATCCAAACAAGGGCAAAGGTGCCAGAAATGACGGGTATTTCATATCAGTCAATACTACTGCTCAGTGGTACAAGGATGATCCTTATATTTTGCTACCTCAAGCGGCCAGGGTACTTTTCTTGGAAGACAGATCTAGAAAAGGATGGCAGTATGTGCAAAAGTTTGTGGCAAGGAACATATATGATTTGGATGAGAATGCGGATCCAATAATTGGTGCCCAGCAAGATGATTTCGCTGGTTGTATGCAAACTAAAGTTGCTGACATTGATGAAACCTCGTTGGATACAGGTATCCCTGTACATGATGGAGAAGTAGATTTCACTGTTGAGCTTAGTATAGTCGACAAAGAGATGGATAAACTGAAGCTACCTGGTGAATCTCAGGAGGAAAATGGACACGACGAGCAGGATGAGACCATGCACGGATATCAGAATGAAGACAGAGGTGATGATGATGATGATGATTAGACTCTTGTCTCTGTATCATGCTGTGAGATGAAGAACCATGATTTGTTTTGATTTTTCTATTTGGAAAATGTATGAGTCCCGAAGACAATTATCTGTTGGATTGTAATCCCATGATGACTAATTATTTATGTTTGTTGTCCTACTAAAAGTTGGTCAAACTTAATTGTGTGGAAGTAATCCCACGCTGTTTGATTCATAGGGTCATATCCCATAGGACAATAGAATGATAATAGATCAAACTAATGCAAAATATCTTATAACCACAATCAAATAGAATTTCTCTTGACATAGGATTCAAGTTGGCATGGCATCCCTATCATACAGGGTTTTTGTTCATACTATGCTACAAATCGAAAATAAGATGGGTCAGCACTTTATCGCGGCAGATAGGGCAGCTAGAATTCGTTACAAACCAGGAGAAGATGCACTTCCTATGGAACGGGTGTTTGCATCCCCGGAGACGCACTGTTGTGCGCTACGACAGCCCCAGCATGCATATGCTGCAGTGGCCGTCCTCCGGCGCAACTAGGACCCAACTGTCTTGCAGCACCGACAAGTTGACGATGAGCCGGTGGTCCACGCTAAGGGTGAGGTCGAAGTGGAGGCCACCGACCCGACGACACACCTGCTGCCACATCAGGTGCATAACATCGTAAGGCATGATGATGTCCCACTCCTCCTCCGTGAGGTTCAGGTTCTTGAGCAGCCATATGATGCGTGTAATTGACACGTCCGTTGGGAACCCCAAGAGGAA